>NC_042960.1:10001291-10188522 GCF_901001165.1 Salmo trutta
ACACTCCGGATAGACGTACCATGTCTCCATTATGGAGTTGCGTTCACCTTTAAAACGTTTACAGGGAGTTTGTCATGACATGGAGGAGTTTGAGTTGTTGGGAATGTTGACTAGGTTAACACTGGTGATTTATCATAGGAATAGCCTGGGCCGGTTCTCCAGTCAGGCATCCAGTCAGTCAGGGCAGTACTGTGCTGAGCTGGTCGAGAAAGACATATTTTGTCTTGAGGAAACCAGGTTTATTGGTTGATGAAACCTCAGAGAGCCAGCTGTTTCCCACCACATAGTAGATACCAATAACATCAGTCACCCCTACAGTTATTTTTGGAGGGACAGTGTGTGTGTGTGTGTGTGTGTGTGTGTGTGTGTGTGTGTGTGTGTGTGTGTGTGTGTGTGTGTGTGTGTGTGTGTGTGTATGTGTGTGTGTGTGTGTGTGTGTGTGTGTGTGTGTGTGTGTGTGTGTGTGTGTGTGTGTGTGTGTGTGTGTGTGTGTTGTAGAGTCAGTATAAATTTGTGTGCATGTTTTTACAGATTCTTTACGGATTTTTACGGATTTTATGGATTTTTCTCATGCTTTTCGCCTGCCACAGAATACTTATTTTTAAGCACTCTTGCGCTTACCGTATGCTTCCCAGTTTAAACAGTTTGCGCATATATTATGACTACATTTCGTGACGTTTTTGTTCGTTTTGTTTCGGCACACAGTTTCTGGAGGCTTTTCAAGGCGTAGGCCCCTTCGTCGGTGATTGGTCAACAGTAGGGATTTTTCAATTAAGTGTTTGTTGTCATTCAACGACAGACGGCTAGTTTTCATGCACATTTTTTCACTTGAGAAATATTGTACAAAACATGTCAAATTGCGCAACCAAGTCCTCCTCGGCAAAAATGTAAAAAAATCATTACATATTTCTGGAGTTATCTTAGATCTATTTCGAGGAAGTGTACTTGTTGCTACAGTGTCTCAAGAGGGACAAACAGTAATATTGCCGCTTTTGTCTTGTTTTTGAAGCAAAGGTGTTTTAAGGGAGCATGCTAGCGCGGACGTTCACTTCGCCTAGCCAAGTTCTGCTAGGGAGGCTCATGATGACAACACTGTTTGGTGGCAGTACTGTCACGTCATCGCACATCCACACATGAACGCGAATGATTACACACAAGAAGAAAACAAACTGATAAGGAGAGATAAAGACAATGAGCAAAGGGAGAGAACTTACTCTCTGCTTCCATTCTCCCTAAAAGTCAAAGTGCTACTTTTAGATTCAACTATGTGGGTGTTATTGTTGGAAAAAATAGGTCTGCAACAACTGAGCAGATAAGCATTGATAGGACAGGAGAGCTCACTTTTTCCACTTGTAAACTTCACTACGTCATTGTGATGAAAAGACAAACACTACTACTAATGGAAAAAGGTTTTCTCTTTGCCACGTTGTTACTGTAAATGTACAGTACTTTTCTGGTCACTGTCTGGTGTTACACAGCGTCTGTATCTGTATCTGAGCTAGGAACACAAGCATTTCGCTAAACCCGCAATAACATCTGTGTATGTGACCAATAAAATTGTATTTTATATTATGGGCTCATGAACTAATAGGTCAAATGTTCTGATCCGACCTCCAAAGGAGATTTGAGTGGTCATTATAGCCTCAGATCCAGGAAATCTCTGCTCTGAGCCTCGGACTAAAATGGCAACAGTGTTTGGAATTCTGGGTATATGTGACTAAGCAACTTGTACAGTGGCTTGCGAAAGTATTTACTCCCTTGGCATTACATTTTTTTTCCCCTTACAACCTGGAATTAAAATAGATTTTTTGTGGGTTTGTATCATTTGATTTACACAACATGCCTACCACTTTGAAGATGCAAAATATTTTTTATTGTGAAACAAACAAGAAGTAAGACAAAAAACAGAATACTTGAGCGTGCATAACTATTCAACCCACAAAGTCAATACTTTGTAGGTCCACCTTTTGCAGCAATTACAGCTGCAAGTCTCTTGGGTTATGTCTCTATAAGCTTGGCACATCTAGCCACTGGGATTTTTGCCCATTCTTCAAGGCAAAACTGCTCCAGCTCCTTCAAGTTGGATGGGTTCTGCTGGTGTAGAGCAATCTTTAAGTCATACCACAGATTCTCAATTGGATTGAGGTCTGGGCTTTGACTAGGCCATTCCAAGACATTTAAATGTTTCCACATAAACCACTCAAGTGTTGCTTTAGCAGTATGCTTAGGGTCATTATTCTGCTGGAAGGTGAACCTCCGTCCCAGTCTCAAATCTCTAGAAGACTGAAACAGGTTTCCCTCAAGAATTACCCTGTATTTAGCGCCATCCATCATTTCTTCAATTTTGACCATTTTCCCAGTCCCAGCCAATGAAAAACATGACGGTGATGCTGTCACCACCATGCTTCACTGTGGGGATGGTCTTCTCGGGGTGATGAGAGGTGTTGGGTTTGCGCCAGACAAAGCATTTTCCTTGATGAACAAAAAGTTCAATTTTAGTCTCATCTGACCAGAGTACCTTCTTCCATATGTTTGGGGAGTCTCCCACATGCCTTTTGGCAAACACCAAACGTGGTTGCTTATTTTTGGTCTCTTCTGTCCACTCTTCTGTCCACTCTTCCATAAAGCCCAGCTCTGTGGAGTGTACGGCTTAAAGTGGTCCTATGGACAGATACTCCAATCTCCGCTGTGGAGCTTTGCAGCTCCTTCAGGGTTATCTTTGGTCTCTTTGTTGCCTCTCTGATTAATACCCTCCATGCCTGGTCCATGGGTGTTGGTGGGCGGCCCTCTCTTGGAAGGTTTGTTGTTGTGCCATATTATTTCAATTTTTTAGTAATGGATTTAATGGTGCTCTGTGGGATGTTCAAAGTTCCAGATATTTTTTTATAACTCAACCCTGATCTGTACTTCTCCACAACTTTGTCCCTGACCTGTTTGGAGAGCTCCTTGGTCTTCATGGTGCCGTTTGCTTGGTGGTGCCCCTTGCTTAGTGGTGTTGCAGACTCTGGGGCCTTTCAGAAGAGGTGTATATATACTGAGATCATGTGACAGATCATGTGACACTTAAATTGCACACAGGTGGACTTTATTTAATTAATTATGTGACTTCTGAAGGTAATTGGTTCTATCAGATTTTATTTAGGCGCTTCATAACAAAGGGGGTGAATACATATGCACGCACCACTTTTCCATATTTTTTTGGCAGAATGTTTTGAAACAAGTTATTTGTTTAATTTCACTTCACCAATTTGGACTATTTTGTGTATGTCCATTACATGAAATCCAAATAAAAATCTATTTAAATTACAGGTTGTAATGCAACAAAATAGGAAAAATGCCAAGGGGGATGAATACTTTTGCAAGGCACTGTATAACTCTGCATTGAAGCATTTATTTTTTATTATTGATTATTTAAAGAAGATAGTATGAATTTGTTCTCTGAAAATAGTGTTGTATTTGATATGCATTATAATAAAATCAGAATAATGCCAAAGGTTGTTGTAGAATGCATTTTTAGATCAACACTATCATTGTTATTCACTCAGACCAAAGGTGTGTGAGTGCTGAGCTTTATAGCCAGCTGGGCTACAGTGTTAACCCTCAGGCTTTCTGTCTCTGTCTCTTTGTTAAACCAGTGGAAGTGCTACAGGCCATGGAGCCATTTAAGCCTCATAGCAGCAACAGCTTCCCCATCATGTGCAGACACACACACACACACACACACACACACACACACACACACACACACACACACACACACACACACACACACACACACACACACACACACACACACACACACACACACACACACACACACACACACACACACACCTGCCAACCGCAGGGCTTGGATCCATCATCCACATCCTCAGCTGCTTGGCTTGTGCCTCCCCAGTTGCCATGGCAACACGTACGTGTGTGTGTGTGTGTGTGTGTGTGTGTGTGTGTGTGTGTGTGTGTGTGTGTGTGTGTGTGTGTGTGTGTGTGTGTGTGTGTGTGTGTGTGTGTGTGTGTGTGTGTGTGTGTGTGTGTGTGTGTGTGTGTGTTCACCAGGTGACGGAACACAACAGGTGCCTGAACAACAATCATGCTGAACAATAATGAGATTTCCCTGATGCTATCTGTCCTATCGCTTTCTGACCTTTGACTCTTGAGACATTCTCTTCACTATCTCTCCATCTCTCTGCTGTCCTCTCCTCTGGGTCTCCTAAAAAGTCCTCCCTCCCTCCCTCCGCTGTAGCTCTTAACCTTATCTCCCATCATGTTTGCATGTGATTTTAGGTAATGCAGTTTCTGGGTCCACAGCTCGCTGGACAACATGTGCAGTGACTACAGTACTTGTCCCGGTGCAGTCCTTTTTGTGTTCTCACTGCCTCGGGGGAGGGTTCTGACTGAGTTTGCTGAACCAATTAACTTATCATTAGTTACTCTTAAACCAGATTACCACAGAGAGAGAGAGAGAGAGAGAGAGAGAGAGAGAAAGTCTTTATGGCCAGGGGGAAGCAGCCCAATGGTCTGTTAGAGGTCTTTGTTCATGGGGCATTAACCCTGGGACACAATGACCATAACCACAGCTAATTGAGTGTACTTGAGTGAATGGCAGAGTAGCTCGACCCTATTAGCAAGTTGACACGGTACCTATGTAGCATGAATGGCCAAGCAGCGACCCTATTAGCAAGTTGACACGGTCGGTTCCTATGTAGCCTACAACTCAACTGTGACCTCAGTAAACGTCGGCTGCATCCGAAATGGCACCCTATTCCCTATACAGTGCACTACGTGTGACCAGTGCTCTGGTCAAAAGCTGTAGTTAGTTAAACTGCTACACAGCTTTGTAAAACATTGCCATGGGGATTCATGCTCTTTGGCTTTCCAAAGAAACTGTTAAGAACATCTTGGCTGGGCTTAGTGTCCATCTGATGTGTTCCTAGACATACCACACACTACTTCAACTGATCCCCTCCAACACATTAAACATCACTTAACTTTTCATATCGACCACAAACACTGTGGTCGGTCTAGTCAGGGGGGGATGTTTAACATTCTTGGTTCAAGTACAGAAAAGAGGGGAAGTATGCTAGTGGAAAGAGAGAGCGTGAGAGAGAGAGAGGGAGAGAGAGAGAGATTTCCCTCAGATTACACAGATAGACAAAGAATTCGAAAACAAACCCAATTTTGATAAACTCCCATATCTACTGGGTGAAATACCACAGTGTGCCATCACAGCAGCAAGATTTGTGACCTGTTGCCACAAGAAAAGGGCAACCAGTAAATACAACCCATATTTATGTTTATTTATTTTCCCTTTTGTACTTTAACTATTTGCACATAATATGATGTCTTTATTCTTTTTGAACTTTTGTGAGTGTAATGTTTACTGTTCATTTGTATTGTTTATTTCACTTTTGTTTATTATCTAGTTCACTTACTTTGGAAATGTTAACACGTTTCCCATGCCAAATTGAAATTGAATTGAGAAGGAGAGGGAGGGGGAGACAGAGAGAGAGAGAGGAGAGAGACAGAGAGGGAGAGAGATAAAGAGAGGGAGAGAGAGAGGGAGAGAGAGAGACGGAGAGAGAGACGGAGAGAGAATAAGGACGAGATCACAGTATGAGAGAAGGAATTGAAAGAGCTTTAAGCAGCAGCATGTCAGACAGACTTGGATGAGGGCTTTTAAGGGAGTAAACAGTGTTTAGGAGCAGCTGGCAGAATATTAGAGAAGTCTCTCCAGAACAGAACAGAGACTCAAATGTATTACCTTGTCCTGCTTCAGCCCAGCGGACTTGATCAGAGCAACTAAATGGCCAATTTTATTAGATGTTCCAGGAACAACAGCATTGTCTTAATGGCCTTGTTTTCTAATGGTCTAGCTTAGAAAGCAGACACACACAGCCATCAATAACAGGGCCCACGGTTGAGGTCGGCCAAAAATGGCGAATTGGAGTCGGGATGAGGGGCTGTGTATGTGTGTGTGCATGGATGCCGTTTTGGTTATTTTTGCTACACTGTTCTATCGCAAAATGTGTGGCTATTTTCTTTATAGCTACTTTAAGGTATTTTAATCTTTGTCAGAATTTGCATTATTTTTTTTTTGTCTGCTATTTATATCCATCTGAGTAGACGGGTTGATGTGCTGCATCTTAAAATAGATGCCGGTCAGTGTTGTAATTACAGCCCACAGGAGGTATCGTTTGACAAGGCACAAGGCACGGGTTAGAGGTCGTGCCCTGTCTGCCTCCCTGTTTTCAGACCTCGCCACAAGGTCACTGACCCCTCTGAACCCTTACACACTCCCTTTTAACCCACTAGGGTTAAAGACACAGCAACAACATGTCGACAACCACAGTGACAGTCAAAACAAGCAACGAACAATATGTTTTTATCACTTTTATTTAGAATAGTACGACGACTGATGTTTTACTCTTGTAACAGTCTCATGTCTGTCCTCCCTTCCTTGGAGGTGACTGATTGGTCATTGTGATAAAGAGGTTCTTGCCTCAAGCATATTAAGCCACAGGAGACCAGAGTCCCACTCCTTCCATGTAATTGATCATTTGTCTCTCTGAGGGCCCATCTTTACGCTATTGGGGGTATTTTTAAAACTGATGGATGGGTCTAACTGTCTAGGTGTGTGTGTGTGTGTGTGTGTGTGTGTGTGTGTGTGTGTGTGTGTGTGTGTGTGTGTGTGTGTGTATGTGTGTGTGTGTGTGTGTGTGTGTGTGTGTGTGTGTGTGTGTGTGTGTGTGTGTGTGTGTGTGTGTGTGTGTGTGTATGTGTATGTGAGTGTGAGTGTGAGTGAGCAGTTAGTGTTTGTTTCTAGCTGACCCAGACCGTAAAGACATAACAGTGTCAGGGAAGCCGAAAATGTTTAAGTGTTAACTGTGACTTCATTTACATTAGTGAGTAGAGAGTAAACGCGAGGGTTGGATCCCCACGAGGGTTGGATCCCCACGGGGGTTGGATCCCCACGGGGGTTGGATCCCCACGGGGGTTGGATCCCCACGGGGGTTGGATCCACACGGGGGTTGGATCCCCACGGGGGTTGGATCCCCACGGGGGTTGGATCCCCACGAGGGTTGGATCCCCACGTGGGTTGGATCCCCACGGGGGTTGGATCCCCACGGGGGTTGGATCCCCACGAAGGTTGGATCCCCACAAGCATTGGATCCCATGGGAGTGTCTGACCTGGGTTCAAATGGTATGCAAAATCTGTAGTCTTTTGGACTATTTTATTAGTTCCAGTGCCAAGCAAGTTCAATCAAGAACAGGTAGTATTTGAATGATTAAAAAAAAAAAAACAGCCAAAAGTTAGTTGAATTTTCTGTGTTATCACTATGCTTTCTACCATCTAAAAGCACAACCAAATTCTAATGGAAAAAATATTCAGACATTTTGTTTATTTGTACAACAGATTAATGTGTTATCACTGTACTTCATCTAATAGCAGAACCAAATGACCTGGATTGCAGTTGTGAATACATTATAAGTACATGGTGCTAGTGATCAATGCCGTTCGAGATTCTGCACGGATGATTACAGTATTTGCAAAGGTCTTGATCTTGAACATCCACGCTTTCTATGACTACATAAGAAGACATTTATAGTTACAGTGACCTCAGAATGTGGCCATGGATGTGTTACTCATTTTAAGGTTGAATGTTACATTAGGCTATTCACTGTACACATAACATGCACACACATTTATACTGACTCTACTCACGCACGCACGCACGCACGCACGCACGCACACACGCACACACACACACACACACACACACACACACACACACACACACACACACACACACACACACACACACAATCAGAATTTATGCTGCTGCTACTCTTTTTATCATATATCCTGATGCCTAGTCACCTTACCCCTATACATATCTACCTCTGTCATTCCAGTATCCCTGTCACCTTACCCCTATACATATCTACCTCTGTCACTCCAGTATCCCTGCACATTGTAAATCTGGTATTGGAAATGACCTGGTATATAGCTTCTTCCTTTCTCTTGTTCTCATTTCATATTTTGATTTCTCCTGTGTTTTTGTCCTCATGTTATTTTAGTGCTACATTGATATTGATTCCTGCTTTGTTGGGTTTGGAGCGAGAAAGGCATTTCACTGCACTTGGCATTAACTCTTAAAACTTGAAACTTAGTTAACAGACCAATAAGACAGTTCCAAACCCCTCTGCCAATAACAGCTCATTTTCAGTTCCCCCCCTCCCAACTCCCAGACAGTCCTAGCACAGCTATTGCTTGAGAAATTGTTCTTTGCTAAGAAGCTATTTTGATTTATTTTTGACCGTTTCAAAAAGCTATCACTGTAAGGTACGGAAATTGTGACCCAGAAATGATTTGATATTGAGATATTGGACCTTTAAATTTTGGTTGAGATGGAGATGTGAATGCAACATATCAATTATTACTTTGTAGACAAACTGAAGTGAAATCCAGACTAAAATCAGTGGCAGAAGGAACTACCAAAGCAGGAGATACATCTCCTTCAAATGTTGACACAATTCAATATCACAAAATAGAAAATACATTTGAAATCAACCAGAGCTTTAATTTGCTTTCATCAAGCACATTTCATTTGCTCTGTTAAACCTACCCTTTGGAATGACTTCGATAGCAACAGTGAATCTATTTCGTTGGATAAGTGGAGATCTCTCAACAATCATTCTCACATTAGCACTGTATAATAGTCAGGGATGAATAGCCTAGCTAAGCAGGACTGGTTAAAACCCTGGAAGGGAGACCAAATGGCAGCTGTAGATAGATACATTGTCCAGTAGGAGGTGCTACTCAGCCTATATTTTTTTTCTGATATATAACGTTAAAGAGCTTACGTTGTTTTAAAGGTTCTAATTCAACATCATTCCTACAATGTTTGTCTATGTTGACATTAAGGTTACCATGATGACATAATCCTGTGGTTGAAATTTCACCCTCAAAACAATAGTTTACGTTGATTATTATTTTTTGAATCCAAACTATTTTCCACGTTGATTCCACGTCACAATATGTTAATAAATGACTTTGAAACCACGTTGATTCAACCAGTTTGTGCCCAGTGGGTATTTGAACCTGCAGGGAGAATTCAGAAAATAGTAAGAAGATGGAAGAAAGAAGTAGTGAAAAAGCAGATAAAAATAACCAAACAAACCATGCATTCCCTTTCTGAGGTAAAGAGCCAGACGTCTATCACTGTCACAACTTCCAGTTGTAATATAATTGAACGGTCCGCGAACATATCTTACCCAGCATGCCCCATGTCTGGGCTGACCTCTGACCCCTGGAGGCCTTGAAGAAGATAGCGGAGGTCACGGGAGCTGGAACTGCTGGGAGGTGGAGGGTGGGGGGGAAACAGGTGAAAGGGGTCTAACCTGTCATCACATCACAGTCCATTCCTCAAGCACGCGCACACACACACACACACACACACACACACACACACACACACACACACACACACACACACACACACACACACACACACACACACACACACACACACAGGAAGGCATCCAGGTTCAGTGGATCTGAGTGGGAGAGAGAGGAGAGGAGACCAGAGTTAACAGGGATCAGACTGACAACCATGTTGTGGTTTCCCATGTTTCCCATGTCATAGATTCCATCTGGCTGTGCAGGGAAGGTAGCTATTCTACTTTTATTTTACTACGGTAATTGTGATGATTTAGTGCCCAACAACAATCCATAGTATAGAATGAGGGGGATTGTAGTCTTATTTGACCCTGCTGGTCATCTATGAACATTTGAACATCTTGGCCATGTTCTGTTATAATCTCCACCCAGCACAGCCAAAAAAGGACTGGCCACCCCTCATAGCCTGGTTCCTCTCTAGGTTTCTTTCTAGGTTCTGGCCTTTCTAGGGAGTTTTTCCAAGCCACCGTGCTTCTACACCTGCATTGCTTGCTGTTTGGGGTTTTAGGCTGAGTTTCTGTACAGCACTTTGTGACATCAGCTGATGTAAGAAGGGCTTTATAAATACATTTGATTGATTGATTGATTCTGTAGTTGAAGGATTTGCATCCTTTCCTCTGTGGATTGAGAGAAGAGACTACGCAATAGTTTAGTTCAGCTCAGTTATAAATCATTGGCATTGTTTCATCCGTTTCCCTTCATCGAGTCAGTTGACCTTATAAATGTGTGTTCTGTTCACAATGTGTAGATATGAGAACCGTTAAAACTAGGCCAAGTAGAAGTAACACCAACATTAGCACTCAGCTACCAGGATGTTTTCATTAAACTAACTCCCTGCCCTGCTTCAGGATATCTTCAGGGATATTCAGCTGGATTCCTAAGCAAGAAGTCAAAGATATAAATTGATGTTATAAAGTCAAACAAGGCCAATATGGCTGGCACAAGCCTCTTATTAGAAACCCATAGATTGGACCATTCTTCTTCTTCTTCGTCTTCTTCACACTTCGAGAAACATCACTTCGTCACTCCCCAGATTAGCAACATAGCTAGCGTTCCTCCAGGCGGTTTATTGAGGCATGTGATGCAAATGTATTATAGCCGAGGATTGGGAGTAAATTAGTTCCAACTGAAGGTCAGACTGACCGTTATAGATAAGGCATCTGGATCCAGAGGTTGTTCACCCAGGGAGGGGCGGGGAGGGCACCAGCTTGCCCACCGGCGTAGCCCCCTGCCCTCCTTTGATGTTGCAGTGATTTAAGGTTTAGTGAGAGGGTCCTGGGTCCTGCAACATAACTTCATTGATCTCTGAGCGTATCCACAGACTTATAGCGTTATAGATATCTCAGGCCAGACCACACTTTGTTGTACATAGGCAGGCAATTGACCCTGTTTTTATCTTAACCACCCCATAACCCCAGCCCCATCCCCAGCCCCAGCTCTATGACCCCAAGCCCAGCCAACGAAGCAAACGGTGGATCCCCCTGACCCTGACATCTGGCCTGGCTGTAACCTGGCTGCTCCTCTGGCCCTCTGCCCCAAGCCCCTGAGCCTCCCGGAGTGAAATAGTGGGTGAGAAAAAAAGAATAGCCTTCTTTCATGTCCCGTAAGGGAATGTTGCAAACTTTAGTCGGGTACCCCCCCCCTTCCCCACCAGCCCCCATTCACCCAAACAAGGATGCCATGCCATACTGAGTCAGCTTTAATGGGGGGATAATATAGTGGTGCACTTAGATGTTTTTGTAACCTCAGGAATACCCCGACCGGCGTGCGCGTGCGTGCGTGCGTGTGTGCGTGTGTGCGCGTGTGTGTGTGTGTGTGCGTGTGTGTGTGTGTGTGTGTGTGCGTGAGGGTGTGTGTGTGTGTGTGTGTGTGTGTGGACGACTCCCCGCCTTATCGACTTCCGGAGGTGTCTGGTTGCTCGTTGTGTGGATCCAGTCTGGATGGCTCACACTAGCAATCTGTTTGATCACAGCAGTGAGAAGTATGATAATCACTGGAGGTTGTGGAGAACGTCTGGTCCAGAAAGAGCTACACACACACACACACACACACACACACACACACACACACACACACACACACACACACACACACACACACACACACACACACACACACACACACACACACACACACACACACACACACACACAAGCACGCACACTTGCACACACTGCCAGCCCCACTATATTTGTTCAGATGTGTAAAGTTATTCTTCTACATGAGGAAGAATAATACGGACCTGTTTAGCCCCTGGTCTGACACATTGCAGCTTTGCTTATAAATGTTTACCAGTAGGAGAATTATTGCTCCTGAATGGCTCATCAGTTTCCGTCAGATCAGTGCAACAGAAGGAAACTGTAATCTACTATAAGAATATTTTTGTTGAAAATTACAGCCATTAGAATTTACCACTTCCAAATTTGGCACAGTTCACTAAAAAGCACTCAATTGATATTATCAGTCGTACATTTATTTTCCAGATGAAACATCTCTCAAATAATCTCGGAAAAGTGTTTGTTTATGTTATTTGTTGAATACAGAGAGCCTCCAGCTGTCAAAACCACTTGTCTAGACTAGTCGCTCTTGAACATTAAAAACAATTTAACTCACTCTACAGGTCAAGGAGGCCCTCCCATTGTGTTGTGACTCCGTCCATTAAGCTTTCAAGCCTTCACAACACGGCATTACCGTTATGCAATTATATCTTCATAAAATAGTTGAATTAGAAACTCAGTTTGTGATGCAAAGTCCTCCTAATTCCCATTGAACTCGGAATACGTCCCCCCTGTAATGACAACACCAGCGGCGGTGGTGGTTTGTCACGGACAAATTGAAACGAGTGGCTATTTCATAAAATTGGTTATAATTGTGGCAAAACATAAACTGGCCATGACCAGATGATCACAGCGAAAAAGGGTGTGTGTGTGAGAGAGTGTGTATCACAGGAGGTTGGTGGCACCTTAATTGGGGAGGATGGGCTTGTGGTAATGGCTGGAGTGGAATTGGTGGAACGGTATCAAATAGAACAAACATGGTTTCTATGTGTTTGATGCCATTCCATTCGCTTAGTTCTGGCCATTGTTGTGAGCCGTCCTCCCCTCAGCAGCCTCCACTGGTGTGTGTGTGTTTATGTATCGTGTGTGCATGCCTGTGTGTGTGCTTGCGTGCTCAAGTGTGTGTGGAAACATTTGCAGGCAGATGGAATTTGACGTGGAAACAAGATGGCGCACTTCCTGTTGTTTTCTTTCTATGGGCAGAGAGAGACGTTGAGGAGGGCTGATGATGCTAACGCTGACAGCAGCGTCACTACTGCTGTCTATTAGCAGTGTTTTGGTAACTCTAGTAGTCGGACAGCGTTATGTAGTTCAGGATGCCGGTGTGAGTGTATGTGTATGCAATATGACAGTCCAACAAGAGTGTTTTTTCACTTCCCTACTCTCTTGCACATTTTTATGGAGCAAAAGGTTTTTTCTAAAGGCATTGGTGAAGCAACAAGTGTGCATCAAACTCATCAAACATCACTCTCTTTCATACTTTCTTATTCTCTCTCTCTCTCTCTCTCTCTCTCTCTCTCTCTCTCTCTCTCTTTCTCTCTCTATTTCTAGCAGTGGTGATATTTGACTCTGCAGAGACAATCCCTCATCTTACATGGGCTCCAGCTATAGCATAAAGGGTATTAGCGTTTAAGTGTGAAGGCAATCTGGCGTCTCACAGAGATTTGGTTGGACTTAGCAGGGCCACTTTCGGGACAAGCATCCAGGGGAGTCACCGCGACTGCTACTGAAACCAGGGGCTACGTTTAGTAAACACTGTTGAATGTTTCAGATAGATATGTCATGAACAGCTATGTCACAGAGGCACGTTTGGTCTGTCTACCGTATTTGTACTGAACCATTCTACGCCATTAGCCGATTGAACATGCCAGGTTGGTTATTGTACTGTGTTTAACTGCAATGTTCAGATAGCACACTTAGGATATAACTAATACCATAGGAAATGATTTAGGCTACCAGTGCTTAGTGAACTAGCATAGGTCAATCTCTTGTTTCCGCCCCATATATTTAATTGAAAAGAAGCACTTTTGTATCAATTATACTTGTAGGACTGCAGTTAGTAAACTACAATGGCTGCATAAAGATGTCCTCCCTCCTTCTGCCGTCTATCCAGATCTAAGAGCAAGATCAAAGCAACGCATGTTTTTAACAATTTCAAAATGGATTCTTTGATTTATCTGCCAAGTCGGAAAACTGTCCGTTTTTGCAATTTCCCCCCACAAAGATGATCTTATGAGCTGGGAATGATAGATTGGACTCCGAAGGGCATTTGGGAACAAGCCATTGCTTCTGTTTCAAACAGTGGACCAGTGTATTCAAATCTAGCTTATTGGCACTGATTGCTTTTACTCCATGTATTATCACTAGTGGTTTTCCTCTGTAGCAGATATACTGTGAATTCCATGGATTAGATCTTTGGTTACTTTAGTAGCCAACTGGATTAACAACTCATGAAATAACATATTTTTATATTCTTGGAAAAACCTAGATTCCCCTATCAAAAAGAAAATGGCAACCCTCTTTCTTCACTTTATTCATTACATAATCATACTAGATTTTAGGCTATACCAAGTGATCCATAGGAGGCCGTTTTGCTCCAATCTCTGATATAATACAACATTTGATACAATATCATGGTTCATTTCCAAACAATACTCATATCATTGTTTACTCTTCATACATTTCCCCTAGCCAGGACGGTAGTGAGTGAGTGGTCAGTCATTAAATAATAGGGGCCAGTAGGCCTGCCTGGTTGTTAGAGCCCAGCTCTAACCCCAGCCAGAGAGAGGTGGAAAGGATTCGGTCCAGATTGCAGATTAAACATGAGGGGGTAATTAGGCCCTAAAGAGAGGAGCTAAATTAACCTCCAAACCAAGGCTCCTGTTGTTTTTAGTCCTTCTGGAAAATGTGGATTTTCTGATGATAGGCATTTAAAGGTGTCAGTGCAGAGCCGGGATTGAATTAGAGAGGGGAGGCCACACACACACACACACACACACACACACACACACACACACACACACACACACACACACACACACACACACACACACACACACACACACACACACACACACAGTGAATTAAGGGGAGCCACTACACAGTCTAAACAAGCAATCTTCTCCATTATCAACAGTCTGACAGCCTAATAGGGCCAGGACAACTAACCGGTCACATGACCAGGAAGCCTGACGCCCTCGCCACAGTGACAAAAGACCGACGGCTATCATTGAGGGCGGGTAGGAGGTTTGCCGTGCGTGGTGTGTTCGCCGCCCTGGCGCCACCTCTTAAATTCCTTAAATACGTCACCATGGAGATACCAATACATGTAGTATGGGTCCAATTTGATATCCATTGATTTCATCACAAGGTTTCTGAGGTATGATACCTTGATAAAATACATAGAGAAACTAAATATCCATTCTTAGGAATAAATATATACTACATACCACATGAATGTTACATGTTTTCTTATTGTTGCATTATCAAAAGCTGTAGGCAAATTGTTTCGATATTGTCAAGAGATAAATGTTCAGACTCCGTACAAAAACGTTTCACTTTTGGGGCCATGACAACTAAAGCAAAGACTACCATGAAGGTTCAAGAGGTTATAAAGGTAAATGATTTCATCTGCTGTGACCAGAGACTAGGGTATGGCAGCAGACGTGTAGACCAACCAATGGCGTCGTGATGAGTCCGGTCGGTCCATTTTCTCCCTCAGAGAGGTGGAAACGGCTAGTTAGAGTGCTTAATCTCCAGAGACGCCTCAACACTCCCCTCCCCTGCTTTTAAGTAGAACCTTCTGCCCTTCAGTCAGCCCTCAGAGCTTACATAGCCCTGGAAAGTGTGTACACACACACACACACACCGCCCTGGAAAGCGGGCAGCACCGGGGCAGGCATAGGCAGCTGGAGTTTGTCAAGCATGGCCAGGGACATTCTTGTTAGTGTAGTGTAACCTTTTCTCCACTCACACAGATAACACTGGCACCTAGCTGGCCCTCTAATCTCCTACCACTACCAGTGGGTTGGAAGTTGGGAGCTCCATAACTCCAGGGGCAAGAGGGGGTTAACTTATTCCACCAGCCCAGCAGTGGGCCACCGTGGTTGGGGTAGCAGGGGGTGGCCGAGGCTGGCCTGGGAAGGGGTGGGGGTTCTGGGAGCCTGACGGACCCACGGTTCTGGTGACCTCACTAAGGATGGAAAGTGTCTGGCTGCTGGGATAGGGAGATTATTTATTGCTTATCTTGTGAGATCCTTAGCGTGGCTCTTTGGTGGAAGAACAACATCGGTCACTGTTCCTAGCTAGTTGACTTGACTCTTGTATCTCCGCTGTAGCCCTATGATTCATGGCTGTAGTGTGTTTCATAATGGGGACAGTGTTTGACCTCGTTCTTTTTTGGGGTATCTTTTATTGCAAAAACAACTCGTTATAGACAAAATTATACATTCGGATGTAATTCTTAAGTTGAATTTCATTTATTGTATTTAAAATAGAGTTTGATTGACTTTATTTGTGCATTGGCTACTTATGGCATATGAATGTGTGTCTGTTTAAAGAAATTAATCTACATTTTCTGTACCTGATTTTGTAAATACTAAAGGTAATGAAGTCAAAGCTGAAAAGACTTCATTCCTGTCACAATCCCAGGAATACTCCTCCACCCTTCTCTGGGTTCAAGGGCCTTACTGCCGTATGGGGAGAGAGGGTGGAAGGGGGAAGGGGTGTAGGGTGTAAAGGTAGTGGGGAACACAGGGGGGGTAGTAGTTGGGGGGGCTGTAGGAGAACCTGACATGTGTAGTCCAGATGCCCAGTGTAGCAGAGGTGGGCGTGAGGCGGTCTAGCGCTAGCTGACAATGTCTGCGTCCCTATTCCCTATATAGTGCACTACTTTTGATCAGAGCCCTATTGGCCCGAGTGAATTATATAGGGATTAGGGGACCATTTGGGACCGGGACAATAATACAGGGGACAGCGGGTGTCAACCAGAGAGAGAGAGGCCTACTACACCTCATCACCCCGCGCTGCCGACTAATTGATTTCACAATTATACCCCCCTCCCCTCCCCCCTCCACTCCCCCCCTCCACTCCTCCACCCCTCTCCCAGACGGCATTTCTGAACAGTAATCTTGAAAGGCGGCCGTAAAAATATCCGGGGATACAGGGTGTGCCAGGCTTTCATCCAACAAAATCTCCTCTCTCTCTTTCTCGTTTGTTCATTCTCTCTCTCTCTCATTCGTTCGCTCTCTCTCTTTCTCGTTTGTTCATTCTCTCTCTCTCTCTCGTTTTGTTTCATGCGTTCAAAGCTGGCACACCTGAACTTTTGTCATGCGTAATCCTCCCTCACCCACCACCCCCAAACCCCATTTCATCCACCCTTCCTCGCCAACCCACACCCTTCCAAAAAAAAAAAAGAAGCAAAAAAGAAAAAACTCAAAATGGGAACCATATTGTTACTTCCCTTCCCTCGGTCCCTTTTCTCAGTCCACATAAGGATTCCAACCTTAACCGTAACTGAACACGGATCGAAGAATTCCGACATTCTGCATCATCATAATCAAATGAGGTGTGTTCCACGTGGGTCCCGACTGGCGAGGATAAATCACGGGTTGTGCCAGGTGCCGTGACACGTCCGATCGCTCTGCACCCCCTGCCTCTCAGGGTCTTCCTTCTCCCAGGGCCCCAGAGTGGAAATCAAAGCCAGGGGGAAAGAGATGGAGATGACCAGAGAGTCTGGCTGTCTCTGACTACTCAATCGCCTCTCCTCTCCTCCACCTTTTGAACCCTAAGGCAGAGTGCAGACTCGAGCCCCTCTAACTGCCGGGAGTCTGGGGGCCTTGCTGGCTGACTTCTGTGTGAGCGATGACTTACTGACTGGGAAGGAGGACAGATAAAAGTAATCCGCCATGAATATGAATGGGTTTGGATGGAATGAAGTTATTCTCAGGATAGAAATAGAATCACAGTGGTCTATGTTTTTTTTCAACTGTTCTAGTGATGATATTTCTATGGTTCTCAGTGTGTTTGTGGTGACTAGTGAGTTGAATGTGGAGGCCGTGGTCTGCTCCAGCGTGATTGCCTATCTATCTCTGAGAAGACAGGAAGTATTTATCAGTACTGTGTGGAAACAAGACAAAACAAACCCAAAAGGACTGATGATGGGACACAAGTCTTTCCATTGATGTCGCGCATGAGAGCAGAGAGGCTTATGATGCTGATTAGGAGTCTTTCTTTTATCTTCACATTTTGTGTCATCTGACATTTTCGTGTCTGCTTTTTGATATAGAGATTCAGAACAGCACAGTCTGAAACAGATAAGTAAAATTGAAGGAAAAATATGAATTGGTTATATACAGTTGAAGTCGTAAGTTTACATACACCTTAGCCAAATACATTTAAACTCAGTTTTTCACAATTCCTGACATTTAATCTTAGTAAAAATTCCCTGTCTTAGGTCAGTTAGAATCACCACTTTATTTAAAAAATGTGAAATGTCAGAATAATAGTAGAGAGAATGATTTATTTCAGCTTTTATTTCTTTCATCACATTCCCAGTGGGTCAGAAGTTTACATACACTCAATTAGTATTTGGTAGCATTGCCTTTAAATTGTTTAACTTGGGTCAAACATTTCGGCTTGCCTTCCACAAGCTTCCCACAATAAGTTGAGTGAATTTTGGCCCATTCCTCCTGACAGAGCTGGTGTAACTGAGTCAGGTTAGTAGGCCTCATTGCTCGCACATGCTTTTTCAGTTCTGCCCACAAATTTTCTATGGGATTGAGGTCAGGGCTTTGTGATGGCCACTCCAATACCTTGACTTTGTTGTCCTTAAGCCATTTTGCCACAACTTTGGAAGTATGCTTGGGGTCATTGTCCATTTGGAAGACCCATTTGCGACCAAGCTTTAACTTCCTGACTGATGTCTTGAGATGTTGCTTCAATATATCCACATAATTTTCCTCTCTCATGATGCCATCTATTTTGTGAAGTGCACCAGTCCCTCCTGCAGCAAAGCACCCCCACAACATGATGCTGCCACCCCCGTGCTTCATGGTTGGGATGGTTCTTTGGCTTGCAAGCATCCCCCTTTTTCCTCCAAACATAACGATGGTCATTATGGCCAAAGAGTTCTATTTTTGTTTCATCAGACCAGAGGATATTTCTCCAAAAAGTACGATCTTTGTCCCCATGTGCAGTTGCAAACCGTAATCTGGCTTTTTCATGGCGGTTTTGGAGCCGTGGCTTCTTCCTTGCTGAGCGGCCTTTCAGGTTATGTTGATATTGGACTCGTTTTACTGTGGATATAGATACTTTTGTACCTGTTTCCTCCAGCATCTTCACATGGTCCTTTGCTGCTGTTCTGGGTTTGATTTTCACTTTTTGCACCAAAGTACGTTCATCTCTAAGAGACAGAACGCGTCTTCTTCCTGAGCGGTATGACGGCTGCGTGGTCCCATGGTGTTTATACTTGCATACTATTGTTTGTACAGATGAACGTGGTACCTTCAGGTGTTTGGAAATTGCTCGCAAGAATGAACCAGACTTGTGGTCTACAATTGTTTTTCTGAGGTCTTGGCTGATTTCTTTTGATTTTCCCATGATGTCAAGCAAAGAGGCACTGAGTTTGAAGGTAGGCCTTGAAATACATCCACAGGTACACCTCCAATTGACTCAAATGATGTCAATTAGCCTATCAGAAGCTTCTAAAGCCATGACATAATTTTCTGGAATTTTCCAAGCTGTTTGAAGGCACAGTCAACTTAGTGTATGTAAACTTCTGACCCACTGGAATTGTGATACAGTGAATGGTAAGTGAAATAATCTGTCTGTAAACAATTGTTGTAAAAATTACTTGTGTCATGCACAAAGTAGATGTCCTAACTGACTTGCCAAAACTATAGTTTGTTAACAAGAAATTTGTGGAGTGGTTGAAAAATGACTTTTAATGACTCCAACCTAAGTGTATGTAAACTTCTGACTTCAACTGTAGCTTTGAGCTAAAAGTTCAAATATGGAGCTTGCTTACCACCAGCTGTAGTGTTGAATGCAGCAACAGAGCACTTGCCATTGCAGTGGTAGGAACTATCTATCATGATTAGCTAGTGACACATTTTTCTCGCTCCCCGTGGCTAATGCAGGGAAAATGGGCAGGGGCAACTGGCAGAGATCACCATTTGACCTTGGCACACTCGATTGGCACAATGCCCCTCTCCATATTAGCCTGGTCCATGTGTAAATATTTCCCCTGGTTACACAGCCTGTTGATCGTTCCGATCTTTCCATATTCATATTGTATTCAAAACATTTATTATCGGGTCAGGTGCAAATTGTGAATGGAAAGCAACGCGATGTGGAATGAAAGTGTTGCACCATTCCATCATCCATTAAATATCGGCATGATTTATCGACATTCTGTGAATCTCAAAATAAACAGTGACAATATTCATCTTTCCACAGTGTGCAGGAGGGACTGAATCATTTTAATCGAAGACGTGTGCCCTGGCGCTGTGCATTTCCTGTTTTGTGCGTGTGTCCGTGTGTGTGTGTGTGACAGGGACGTACACAGTCCAGGCCAGCCCTATGCAGCCACTATTAATAATACGGAGCTCTCTGACGCTCTGGGAGAAACCTCATCAAACAACTCCGTCGTAAAAAGACGAGAGGAAGAAAAGAAAAAAAAAGAAAAGAAGAAAAAAAACAGAGAATTAGATGAATTAACCGTCAGAGCAGAATCACTGTGCTGTACAAAACAGAGGAAGTATATGCCATGTACAGCCGTATGAGTGGGAGACTCATTCATCTGCCGCGGTCAACTCTCCTTCTGATTTACGGCCTGTTCGCCTTGATTAAAAGTCATTTAAAATTGCAATAGAGCTATTTATTAAATCAATGAAATAATAGCTGTTGCGTGACAGCGTCATAGCGTCATCGCTATGAACCATATTCTTTAACCCTTTAGTTGCATAATGGGCTATGTGCACAACGATTCTGAAGCTGTTATAACTCATTGCAGAGAAGTCTGTTGGTGGCTGTTGTCGGTGGTGACCCTGTTGCTAAGGCAATCATCACCTTAAAACCACAAAATGACCTATGACCTTTCTGCTCCCTTCCCTACACAGAGCAGAGGCCTACACTCGGATACCCCACACCACCGACTTTAATGGAGGCTTCCCTTTCTACCAGAAAAATAACACATGCCAGAAAAATATTTTCTTAGTAATATATTAGCTAATCAAAATAGTTTGACAGCCGATATGAAAGTTAGATATGACAGGCCAAATGTGTCAGAGTGTGCGCCATATATTTTGACATTGCAATGCCTTGATACTACTGTTTTTATTTTGAGTAGTGGTTCTGTAAAAAGACATGCAATATACCGGGTGATCGAATACATTTATCATGGACCAGTGACTCATTCCCAGTCAAACTCACGTCGTCTAACGTCAGCTAAATAAGTTACAGCGTTAACTACGACAGTGAGTCTGTTTCATGTTAGAATATAAATCAACGATATACCCGACGCTATAATCCTGGATATAACCAGGTTATCAAACCCTTCTCTCCATCTCCATGTCCACTTCCAAGAACAACCACGCGCGCGCGCGCACACACACACACACACACACACACACACACACACACACACACACACACACACACACACACACACACACACACACACACACACACACACACACACACACACACACACACACACACACACACACACACACACACACACACACACACGTGCATTAAGCATCAATTACACATCGCCCAAATCCAGTTAACCCTATGGTAATAAACCCAAACCCTTGCCCAGGGGCTAGTCAGGTCCCAGAACCACATAGGGGACAGGGTTAAGTGAATTAAAGCAGGGCCAGCAAGGTATCTGGTGAGTGTCAGAGGGCCAGGGGGCCGTCTGGTCCGGCAGCGCTGATTTCACTACACAGTGATTTGGCCCCCCTCTGGTGTTGTTGATAGTGATGGTGATAGTCCACCTTCACTGATATCCTATCCCGTTCCTGTGTTCCCCTGCCGTTGGCTGGTTGGGGTCAGTTCCATATCAATTCAGTCAATTCAGGGAGTATACGGAACTTCCGATTCTAATTTCAATTTTCCTCAATGTGTCTCTATTAGAAAAATGTGGAATTTCAATTTGAATTAAAAAGAAACTGACCCCAACCCTGCTGGACACAGACGACAGACGGACAGACGGACAATGGTCAAATGAGGGTCTGTGTGTTTGTGTGTTTTTGGCCGGGGTGGAAATGGAAATGTGGTTTGAGAGCCGACTGCACCGAGCAACACTCTGATTCAATTAGCAGTACACAGCAATCAGTCGTTGGCTCTTTTCTGATTTATAGTTTCCTGTTTCCCCCTTCTCTCTCTTTCTCTCTGTCTCTCTGTCTCTCTCTCTGTGCCCTCTCTCTCTTTCTGTGCCCTTTCTGTCTCTCTCTCTTTCTCTGCCCTGCCCACTGCCCTCTCTGATACTGTGTAAAGAGGTTTCAGAGTCCAACTGACCAAAACGGTCCGAAACCCTCCTTCAGTCAGCAGCCCAGGGCCTATAGGCTGCTAACCGGTGGGCCGTTACCAACTGTATTTATTTAAACATGAGAAACGCTTCCTTCAGGGCAATTAGGGAAATCCTCAATGGCTCGTTGAAGAGGACTAAGGCTTTGGAACTCTTTGCAGGAAAAAGAAAAGGGGATATTTTGCATTTGAAGATGATGAGGGTATATGATACCGCACACTCCGGGCGGACAAGAAAATCATTTATAACCGAGCAGGCGGGAGATGGGGCAGCATAATGGGGGCCTTTGAGCGGCGGCAGTGCCACCCGCAGTCACAGAGGGTGGCCGTTGCCGCCGACATGAAAGCTGTCACGCGGGTAACCTCTGGGTTGCAGAGAGATGCTTCCTCTAATGGCTAATGACTGGTGTATGACCCAAATAGAAAAACACAAAGGGGATTCAGAAATAAGTACGGCTATACATGGTGTCATTTCAATTTCTCTACTGTAGGGACATTAACACACACACACACACACACACACACACACACACACACACACACACACTGTAATGGTTCACCAGTCAAATGAAACCTAGAAAGGAGACACAAAGATAACGAGATGGCAAACAAAATTGTAGTTATCAGTGTGTTCAGTGGGAGTCTGTATTCGATGGAGTGTGCGTGTGTTGTTTTTGTGGGAGTCTGCGCTCGTTGGAGTGTGTGTGTGTGTTGTTTTTGTGGTAGTGTGCACTCGTTGGAGTGAGTCCACCAAACTATCCACGACCTGGATATCCAGCAAGCATCCTCTTGCAGTGTTCTGGCAAACCTCACTTTACTGTAACCGCTTAACATGAGATCTTTAAAACAGCTGATGGTAAATGACTTTGTTGTGCTTTCATTAACAGTACATGGGAATATTCCGAATGTAATGTCACTGAGGCAACTATATTATTTGCAACATAATATATATATTATTTTTCATTCTCTCCTTTGGATATATACAGATGATTTAGCAGAAACGTGTTACATTTCCAGAACCTTTCCAGAAAAAGAAATGGAATGCAGTAGAAATGATTTAATCTTAATTAATGCATACGCAAAAAACAGCGTGATATTTTTTATATGCATTTAACTGGATATTATCTAGCTGATTATCTTGTGCTTTAGTGAAATCTGAGTCTAACTCTTCTCAAGTTACGTTTGAAAAAGCCCTTCATGCATTTGCAGCAACATTTACAGTATGTTCATTACATGAATCCAATTATGAAATGACATTGGCCTGTTAGGAAACAGTCATTTCAGACCTCCCTATCAGGAACAGGAACAAGTGCCGGCCAGTCGGTGGTCCAGCTGTGACCCCCTGGGGCCAGGTCATCCTGACAGTCTTGTTAATGTCCCCCCATCAGGCTGGTCAGGCGTCTAGCAGCTGGTCTATACAGCCACCGGCCCCTACCCGGACTAGTCCACTAAAGCAGCTGATTTAAGGCCGTTTGTGACATCAAGGCTGCTGCAGTGGCCATTCAGGCTCCTAATCATGTTAGCCCGCCTCAACGACCAGACGCCCCTCCATCCTCCTTTCTCTCTGATGACTAATCAAAGGCCAAAGGGGTGACTGGGACCGCGGTCTGCGCATGGCTGGCCTGGTCCACGTACTGTCGACTCGGGGATGACCGACCGACCGGCTGGTGTGATCACAGTGATCAGATAAGGGAGCAGAGCTTCTGATAGCAGCAGACTCAACGAGCCACAACCTCACAGAACCCAGCCAGCCCAACAGTCACTAAATAGAGCCTGGGTTCAATCAATCAGCCACAAGTGGTGGCTCTTAGTTTTCTGCTATCTTGATATTATCTAGAAATCTCCCCCTGTGCGTAATGGTGAAACAATTGAACACTTCACTAATGCTGTAAAATGACTGAGTGAAAGCGAAACCCCTAGTATATCTTGAGAACAAAATTCAGAGGACTTTTTAATGTGTTCTAAAACACCAGTAAATAATCTAGCCTTTGTAGGCTAATCATCTAAATACAGTTTGTAGCCTTGTATATCCATCCTGGTAAACAATGTGTATAATTATAATGAAATGTAACCTTGGGAGATATGCTACATAATTATTACATTTACACATGTATAACAGACTTGTGTCCCAATAATAACGGCCAAATATAATACAGCGATTTATGCTGAACATTTCAAAATGTTATATAAGACACAACAACTATAGCCTTCACGTCCTGTATGTATAAAACCACTGACAGTAAATGTATTGGGTTATTAAGGAGTTATACCATCGCATAAAATTATAACACAATCAACAGAATGGATCTGTGTACACCTTAAACATGGCAACGCAGCATAATTAATAAATAAATTACAAAAACTCTTAACACACCTCACCCTGAGAGAGACAGGGTCAGAGAAGGAGGGTCAGAGAAGGTAAAAGGCCTTCCCTCCCATCTCTCCATGGGGAAATCCGCCACTGCAGATTCTAGCGTCTCACACACACACACTCACACTCACACATGCATTCACCTGGTACACATGCACAGATGCTCCTGCGCATGCAATGGAACACGCGCACCAACGGGCACACACACACACACACACACACACACACACACACACACACACACACACACACACACACACACACACACACACACACACACACACACACACACACACACACACACACACACACACACACACACACACACACACACACACACACACACACACACACACACACACACACACACACACACACTGACCTTTGACATTATAATAGACAAGGCGTCATCGAATTCCATCGTAGATCCCTTTAAATATCAACGTTAGGATATTATGGGAGTAATGGGGGGTTGGACAACACTTGATATTTAAATATATGAAAAGAATCTCAGGTGAGATGTCTGTTTCCCTGTAAGCTGCTCTGTTCTAGGTTGAATTAAAAGCCTGTCAGACAGACATGGTATCTCCTTTGGTAGAGAGGATGTCCGACATACAAATAAAATGACTAGAACGGATATTCCCATTCAAATCAAATCAAACTGTATTTGCCACATGCGCCGAATACAAGTGTAGACCTTACCGTGAAATGCAAGTCAATATTCCTGTGATGAGGGCCTTTTCTCCCGTTCTAGTAGTTCTATTTCTATAGTGGGCTCAGCATCGACTCCTCTGCCTGCCTAGTCTGCCTGCCTGTCTGTCTGTCTGTCTGCCTGTCGGTTGGTCTGTCGGCCTGTCTGTCTGCATGTCTGCCTGGCTGCCTATAGCAGGGGTCTCCAACAGGTCTATCGCTAGATACCAGTAGCTCGTAACCCACCTATGAGTAGCTCGTAGCCCACCTATGAGTAGCTCGTAACCCACCTATGAGTAGCTCGTAGCCCACCTATGAGTAGCTCGTAGCCCACCTATGAGTAGCTCGTAGCCCACCTATGAGTAGCTCGTAACCCACCTATGAGTAGCTCGTAGCCCACCTACGAGTAGCTCGTAACCCACCTATGAGTAGCTCGTAGCCCACCTATGAGTAGCTCGTAGCCCACCTATGAGTAGCTCGTAACCCACCTATGAGTAGCTCGTAACCCACCTATGAGTAGCTCGTAGCCCACCTATGAGTAGCTCGTAGCCCACCTATGAGTAGCTCATAGCCCACCTATGAGTAGCTCGTAACCCACCTATGAGTAGCTCGTAGCCCACCTATGAGTAGCTCGTAGCCCACCTATGAGTAGCTCGTAACCCACCTATGAGTAGCTCGTAACCCACCTATGAGTAGCTCGTAGCCCACCTATGAGTAGCTCGTAGCCCACCTATAAGTAGCTCGCCAAACAATTTCCGAAAGTATGTGCAATTTTTCACGTGTTCCATCGCAAACTGTCATAAAGAAATTTCCCAAGTATCAGACACAAGCTCACAGCTCCAATCTAATGAACGCAACATTGACATTGTCCCACCCCTGGTTAGCCACTATTGGCTTAAAAAGCCAAACCTAACACAATATCTGCCAATTCATTTCCAGCAATATTGTCCGTGTCTGCCTGTGTGGTGCAGACATGTGTCTATGACTCCATGTGTAGCCAGTTGATGTGATAGCCGTCTTGTAGGTTGACAGAAATACTTCTCAATGAAATGTTACCTGCGAAGTAGGATCACCTGGCAGAAGTATATCTTAAGTGAGTATATCATTTGTATCTATTACTTGTTATTAGCAAACTTTGCTAAGAAATGAGGAGCAGCAGTACGGAACCATCGTTAGACCTGCACATTAGACTGCACATTCCTCACTCACTAGACCTGCACATTAGACTGCACATTCCTCACTCACTAGACCTGCACATTAGACTGCACATTCCTCACTCACTAGACCTGCACATTAGACTGCACATTCCTCACTCACTAGACCTGCACATTAGACTGCACATTCCTCACTCACTAGACCTGCACATTAGACTGCACATTCCTCACTCACTAGACCTGCACATTAGACTGCACATTCCTCACTCACTAGACCTGCACATTAGACTGCACATTCCTCACTCACTAGACCTGCACATTAGACTGCACATTCCTCACTCACTAGACCTGCACATTAGACTGCACATTCCTCACTCACTAGATGCACAATTAAAGAGCCACATGCGCAATGAATTGGGAATTACACCCAAAAAATACGTGTTAGTTTTCTTCCAGACCTAAAAAATATGGTCTTCTGATGTGATTTAACCATTGACATAGACTCAGAACATCCAATTTCGTTGTTTCTCTATAAAATAATTGAGAGTGGAAAAACTAAAAGATATCTAAAACCAGGAAAAATCTAACTGAGAAAACATAATTTGTGAAAATATAAAACATATTTTTTTAAATCAGATTTTTTAGGGCCCGCCTTAGAGTTGTTTATTAACCATTATTTGACCAGGTATATTGACAGAAAACATAGTGTACAAGAGAATATAGTGCACTAAGGACCCGGGGAAGAGTTGCAAGGCTGAGGAGAAAAGTAGCTCTCTTGCTAGAAAAGGTCTATAGCCTGCTGATATAAATGTAATACTCAGACACACAAATTGGAGAGGTTGGAATCAGCCCCACAGCGGGGAAGAAATGCTGAATAGAGAAAGAAAATTCGACATTAAATGGTAAAAAAATATAGTAAAAATTAAACACAGGAGGATGGGAAGCAGATACGGTCACAGGAAATTACAAACTCTTAGTTTACACGCATGCAGAGGTGAGGTAAAAAAAAAAGGTCCATTTTGCCATTTTAACAGGCCTGTAAAAGTTGTCTTTCGACTAACAAGGTAGGTTAACCCACAAAGTACACTCACTCTGTCATGAAGTTCTCTTTATAAGACAGCTCTGTCACATAGCCACTCAGCAAAGAACCACAGTAAACTCTGAATTACATCGTATACCAACATACAGTACTGTCCGTTAACCCTGATCTTAATGAATGTTTCAGTGAAGGGATACTGTACCACCAAAACACAAGTCCCTCTCTATATAAACAATATATACTGTACATATATAGAAACAATTTAAACATAGGTTTACAGACATATAAACCTCTGGATGATTTCTGATGCATGAAGGAGATTCATTTAGATGAAGAGCCATAATGGCAGGGTTGCCGGGAGAACAAATTAACAGAAAAAGGAAAACAGTGTTCCATTGTTTCCTCTTGTCCTCCGACCTCCAAAACAAGGTGCCTTAAAGATATACAGGCCACAAACAATTAAACCATTGGATGGATTTTAGTTTAGCTAATGAATGAAGTGTGAACTATAAGCCCTGAGAGAGAGAGAGAGAGAGAGAAACGGCATGTTCTCTCTGTCGCAGATAAAGCACTTTCGTTGGTCTCTGCAATAACAACGATCTCTACCAGGCTGCAACAGGACTAGTTTCATCTTATTTTGAATTACTTAATTTTTGTTAGTTTTCGTCCTACCCTTTCGTTCTGCCCTCATCATAATTAATCATTTTCCAAATGGCTAATGGTCATTATGTAACCAGAACATAAAGCAATGCTTATGCTTTTTGTCACTCAACAGAGATTTTTTTTCTTCATTTGAGTGTTTTGTATTTTTTTCTTCTTTTGCTCTAAGGTTACTTTAGGTGATGTCTGACAATTCCTCCTTCGGTTGAGCAGCCATTTTGGAATAGCCAGCCACAACAGTCCCTGGGCCTCAACAGTAAGAGACCCTTATGCCTCACAACACTTAGCAGGTGCCATCCTCTAGTCTAAGAGGCACTGCCACTGTCCCTACTTTCAGCAATAGGTGATTTGATGTTCTGACTTGTTTGCCCTGGTTGTGTCTCAGACATGGGGCCCCTGTGGCAGTGTGTGGTGGTCTGTGGTCATTAGTTGTAAGTCATTACCACAGGGGGTTAAACCATAAAGTCTACCCCAGCGTTTCTCACAAATCACAACACAGCATCTTATGAATGGATGTCGCTGTCTGTCTTCAGTAATGACACTGATTCTTAACAACAAGTATATACACTATATATACAAAAGTATGTGGACAACCCTTCAAATGAGTGGATTCGGCTATTTCAGCCACACCCGTTGCTGATGAACACACAGCCATGCAATGTCCATAGGCAAACATGGGCAGTAGAATGGTCTTATTGAAGAGCTCAGTGGCTTTCAACGTGGCACCGTCATAGGATGCCACATTTCCAACAAGTCAGTTCGTCAAATTTCTACCCTGCTAGAGCTGCCCCGGTC
Organism: Salmo trutta; assembly: GCF_901001165.1. Taxonomy (NCBI): domain Eukaryota; kingdom Metazoa; phylum Chordata; class Actinopteri; order Salmoniformes; family Salmonidae; genus Salmo; species Salmo trutta. The sequence goes on from NC_042960.1 coordinate 10,030,051, forward strand.
AACTGTAAGCGCTGTTATTGTGAAGTGGAAACGTCTAGGAGCAACAACGGCTCAGCCGCGAAGTGGTAGGCCACAAGCTCACAGAACGGGATTGCCAAGTGCAGAAGCACGTAACATGTAAAAATTGCCTATCCTCGATTGCAACACTCACTACAGAGTTCCAAACTGCCTCTGGAAGCAACGTCAGCACAAGAACTGTTCGTCGGGAGCTTCATGAAATGGATTTCCAATGCCAAGCGTTGGCTGGAGTGGTGTAAAGCTCGCCGCCCTTGGACTCTGGAGCAGCGGAAACACGTTCTCTGGAGGGATGAATCACGCTTCACCATTTGGCAGTCCGACGGACAAATCTGGGTTTGGCGGATCCTAGGAGAACGCTACCTGCCCTAGTGCCAACCGTAAAGTTTGGTGCAGGAGGAATAATGATCTGGGGCTGTTTTTCATGGTTTGGGCTAGGCCCCTTAGTTCCATTAAAGGGAAATCTTAACACTACAGCATACAACATTCTAGACAATTCTGTGCTTCCAACTTTGTGGCAACAGTTTTGTGGAAGGCCCTTTCCTGTTTCAACATGACAATGCCCCTGTGCGCAAAGCGAGGTTCATACAGAAATGGTTTGTCGAGATCGGTGGGGAAGAACTTGACTGGCCTGCACAGAGCCCTGACCTCAACCCCATCGAACACCTTTGGGATGAATTGGAACTCCGACTGCGAGCCAGGCCTAATCGCCCAACATCAGTGCCGACCTCACTCATGCTCTTGTGGCTAAATGGAAGCAAGTCCCCGCAGCAATGCTCCAACATCTAGTGGAAAGCCTTCCCAGAAGAGTGGAGGCTGTTATAGCAGCAAAGTGGGGACCAACTCCATGTTAATGGCCATTATTTTGGAATGAAAAGTTCAACAAGCAGGTGTCCACATACTTTTGGTCATTTAGTTTACTTCAGGCCCATTCAGAAGGGTTTAGGAAGTGGGTTAGAGGGTTGAATTCTGATGTGTGTGACTGATTTCCATGATTTCAAAATGTCCAAACAGGGCACCAGGATAATGTTTAAACCCCTGGGAAAACATCCTCTCTGAAGGCCGTTGAGTAAAGTAGTGTTGTTGTTATGAAGTGGCACCACCTACTTGTCCCTGTCACGTAGGCGTCACGCCACGACACACTGACATGAACGCAAACCCCGGCTATCGCAGAACAGTCAATCTCATTCACATATTCTCACTAATGCGACACTATTTCAAGTATTTTACAGGGCGTGTAATCTCTGTGACAGGAATGGCGAGGGCTGCCGTGACATGGGAAAGTTGCCTGCCCACCCAGGTGCTAACACCATGGGACCAGCTCTGTTTAGTATTGGCCGCTCCTCCACAGCTTTCAACAATGTTGTTAGGCTACTCTGACCACCACGGTTTATGATGAAGCCACTACAGAGGATCATGGGAGGTGTAGTTTCATCAAGTTTTGTAGTTGGAAACTCAATCAGGGTTGATTTGTAGTCTGACAAGTAAAAAACAACAACTTCATTTTCCTTATTTGATTCGATTCCGCAAATATTAGTGTATGTGTTGTCCTTATGGTCAAACAATGCATGTTTTGTGGCCAACATTTGTTTGTTTTTAAATGCAAGACTCCCAAACACTCAAGACGGTTGTGGCTTATGCTTCTATTGGATTTTGCGATTGGAGCTGTGAAGAAGGATGATGAAATGCTAGGCTCTCCCTTGCTGTGGCTGAGTGGTGAAGGAGGGCAAGCATCTGTTACGTCTCACGCTATGCCACCGCTAACCCAGAGGGACGTGAGGGAGGCCCGTGATTGGCCGCTGGCATCCTGTTGTTCTGAGGTCATACCGGGTCTGACCCCTGTATCTATGGTAATGACCCGTTTCTATGGTAGCCAGCTCTCTTTCTCTCTCGCTCTTTCTTTCTCTCTCTCTCTCTCTTTCTCTCTCTCTCTCTGGTACAGACAGGGCAACCCAAGCCGATTGTCTCAGAAAAAAAACGAATTAACAGCGGAAAAGTGGATTAAGATCTCCCCTTCTATGTCGCTTTGAAGCCTTTGTCTTTGCGGAGAACGAAAAACAAGACTTCTGCCTTATAAGTGCCCTTTTTCAGTCTCATTTCTACTATTTCTAACTCAAATCGAAACTGGATACCCACTCATCCATTCACATCAGCAGGCAAGGCAAGCACCTAGTAAAAATGGAGTATGGGACTCGGGACTCCTAGGATTTACAACGCACCGAACCACCCCTGAGGAAAGGCCGTTATCCAACTCTTCACTTCCATTGCTGAAATGGATTCCCAACTAGCTACTAGCCTACCCCGGCCCCTCAACCCCCTCAGCCTAGCCCCAACCTAGGCCATAAAAGCAGGCCCCAGCCCTGGCTGTTGGTGGTCCCACTCTAGTCCCTTTAAACTGGGAAGGGGGCCCAATTTGATTGTGTCCTTTCACTGAAGGGCCCGTCCGAGAGGGAGAAACTTCAAACGGCTACATAATCCAGGTACAGGCCCTCCACTTTTAGCTTCTCCGGCCCCGCACGTCTGTAGCAGCCGTAAAACTGTGGCCACTGAAACCGGAGGATGATTGATTTTATACAGAGCTTGATTACATTGGGGGTACTAGTCCTCTAGCTGACTGTATCAATATAATTTAATGATCAAAAATCAAGATCTTTAATGAGGGAAATGTCTAACTAATACATTACTCGATGGAGTGTAATCAAAATGCGCGTCATGTTGTAGTATCCTTCCGTCGGCTTATAATTGAATGAATCTTTTGCAAGATGACCTTCGTCCCCCCCATTGTTTTGTGTATCTAATGTTACTTTGACCACACCGTCTGTAGTGTTCAATGGACAGTGTTTTCCATGCTGTGTGTGGAGTGCAACCCTCTTACCGTGCATCTCCCTTGTCAGTCAGGCAACAGATATCCACACACGTCTCCGTCTGGCACGGACCAGGTTGTCCAGGCTGGCTTTGGGGTTGACTACATGTCAGTCAGTTTGGGGTGGAGGAGGAACAGCGTGTGGAGGAATGTGGGGAAAGTGCACAGTGTGTCTGGAGGGTCTGAGCCAGAGGGCTGAGTGTACGCCAACAGCTGTGAGTCAGGCCTGGAGCCGGGGGCATTCCTGTGGCAGTCCAAGCCAGCCTTGCGACCCGCGGCCGCCCACGGGGCCACGCAGGCGGTCAGAGCGGGTGAGAGGGGCACCTCGGGCCCCATGGAGGGAGGGAGGGAGAGAGGGAAGGAGGGAGGGAGGGGGAGGGAGGGAGAGAGGGAGAGAGGGAGAGAGAGAGAGAGAGAGAGAGAGAGAGAGAGAGAGAGAGAGAGAGAGACTGCAGGTATACAGAGACTAAATAAAATAGAGAACTAGCGAGAGAGAGATTGTTTGATGTGACTGGCTGCACTCACCATTCTAGAGAAAATAGGTGTAGAGAGATGGGGAGAGTGAAAGACAGATGAGAGACTGGTAGAGCAGCCAAGAGAGGCATAGAGAGAGAGAGAGAGACTCAAGAGCACAACAGTGGGGATTAGAATTTTCTCCCTCACTGTTCAGCTAGATGCGGCCATGTCTAGATGGGATACAGTTTATGTTAAATTGACTGAAAAGTAGATTTGTTTTGTATTTTAGCTAACCCTAACCTAATGATCCTAACCTGCTACGTAAGTTATCCTAACCTGCTACGAAAAGTCAACTTTGACATAAACTGTAACCTTTCTAGTCACTCGCCCCAGGTGTTGATGGGATTGATGGATGGTTGATATTCCACTGGGCACAGACATCTATTCAACGTCTATTCCACGTTTGTTCAACGTATTTTCATTGAAATGACATGGAAACTACGTTGATTCAAACAGTGTGCTCCCAGTGGGATCTGATTGGAGGAGCAGCTGGAATCGGCCTGCAAGTTAACTACAGAGCATGAACTCATGTTCTAGAGAAAAACCGTAATTGATGTTGTTTATTAGGGAGGTTGTGTTCTTTCTGAATGCTGCTTACACTTGGATATGTTTTTGTTTTGGTTGTTTCGACTTGAGGCAAAAGGTTGGCAGGTATCTCTGAAACCACGTTGTGTTTTAGTGGGGGGTTTCTATCGCCACCTAGTGATCCGGGACAATGCCTTGGTGCAGAGAGAGAGAGAGAGAGAGAGAGAGAGAGAGAGAGAGAGAAAGAGAGCGAGAGAGAGAGAGTGTGGTCTACCTTACGGGTAGCAATGATGGTTTTTCCACATTCGATGAGAAGATGGTCGACTTCAGAAGAAAAAAGTCCCAGTAGTGATTGTATCATTTTCGCATAAACGAAACATATACACTCTTAAAAAAAAATCCGGATAGAACCAAAAAGGGTTATATTGTTTGCTTCATACATGGCACCATATAGAACCATTAAGGTGCCATATATGAAGCAACCCTAGAAGCCTTTCTGGATCTATCCGAAACTTTTTTTTCTAAGAGTGTATATGTTTCGTTTATGCGAAAATGATCCAATCACTTCTGGGACTTTTTACTAAGAGTGTAGGACAGTTTTACGTGAATGGATTTCTTATTTGACTTATCATTTGGTCTAAAATCGTGGTGACCTGCTCTTGCAATGTGTCCTTGACGCATCGAAGGATAGAGAGCTGCAAATAACATAAGAGCAGCAATATTGTGTGCAGATTTGCTCTTCGTGAATTGAATTCATATGTCAGGCAAGTGTATAATGAAAACATCTGCAAACGAAACACAAAAAACTCTTGGAGAGAAATTCATGCTCTTATTGAAGAAAGGCCTTTTATGCAATACCAAATGTGATCAGGAATTAATTAAGTTATTCTTCCTGCCTGTTTTGTGTCAAAATGCCTTGCTCATGGTGTGTAGGATTTCCCTCCGCATGCAAATATGAGAAATATAGAGTAACATATACTACAATCCATTATTTCTAAATGAATCAGCCTACCGTTCGTTTTTATTTTACCCTAGTGAAAAATGTGTCGTTCATTTATTAAAAATAATAACATGATTCATTATTCGGCCTATAACATCATTTAAACAGCGATGTGGCATGTATACGTCGTCTTATAAGCGCACAACTCGAAGGAATTGATATAGTTCAAGGAATGTTATTGTGTATTCTAAGCCTATGTCGTGGCTTTGCTTTGTCTGGCCGTATTGCCAAGTCAAGTAAGGGAATAGAAATAGCCTAAACTGCATACAATTCGCTCACTAACCCTGAATGCAACTGTAAAAAAGATGTTGATCTAATTGTTGAACCCATCATTGTTGTCTATGTGAATTTATTCCTCATTGTCGTTATTTTGAAAGCATGATTTTTTTCACTTTCAATTCTTAATGGACCTATCCACTGTCGAATGATTATGAATCGTTTAATATTCATTTGAATAGTTTATTCGTTGGTTTCGTGGCGATATAATCCTTGTTTGAAAAGAATGGCACTTTGAATCAAATACTTTGCTTTTTCTAAAGAGAATGCTTGACTGGCCTATATAACCGATTACCCCTCTTCCAACAACGGGGGGAAGAGTCTGCATTGCACCGATGATTGCGAAGGGACACCTCAATCTTCAATAGACGATAGGCCTATAGATTCTCTATTATAGGAAAAGTACAGCATATACATTACACATACACGGAAACTGATACATTCATTCAATCTCTAATAAGCTGTATCTAAAAAAACGTAAATGTCTTCATTCCAACGTTTGTTACCCATATTTTTCGTACGAAAATCGCCCATCACCCACTATATTTGTTTCTAACAGTCGACCCAAATATATAACGTCCTGGATTTTGACCCGCTCAACATGTAAGAAAAATGTAGCAAAATCTACTTAAGTAAGCCTATCCTCGGGTAAATGAATATGTTTGCTTTGAAGTGAAACGCAATAAGGCTATATTAATATTGCGTATATATATATATATATATCATTATGTCCATTACATAGAAATGAAAACATCCTTGATTTTGACCCACTCAACATGCAAGAAAAATGTAGCAAAATCGACTTAAGTAGGCCTAGCCCAGGTAAATTAATATGTTTGCTTTGAAATGAAACGCAATAAGGCTATATTAATATTGCGTATATATATATATATATATATATATATATATATATATATATATATATATATATATATATGTATCGCATTAATCATTACAAAGAATAACTGGATAAATATCACCTTGTTTAAAAAAAAATCTGGCCTACATTTAGTTCCAATGTCGTCTACAATATCAATAAAGCCTTATTGCATTGCATTTCAAAGCAAACATTCATTTACCGAGGATAGGCCTACTTAAGTAGAGTTTGCTACATTTTTGTTGAGTGGGTCAAAATCAAGGATGTTTTCATTTCTATGTAATGGACATAATGATAAACCAGGCGGTAAAACGTTCCTCTAGGCTTTCATAAAGCACTAATTCATCCCCGCAATGCGATTATTTACCTCTGATTAAGATAATTATGATTAAACGAATCGATTACAAATCAAAACCCGTTACAAATCATTCTGAAAAACAAACATCATCGGTTGTCATAGTAATTATAATTATGTCTCAACGCTTTGATGGCTCGGGATTACAAATGTGTGTGTTTTATAATTACACAGCGCTCACCTCTGCCTTTTATTAACGCACCTTGACTTTTTACAATGTAGTAATGTGTGAAAACAAGGACAGCCCAGTCAATAAAGCAAATCACTCTGCAGTCCGGCGCCGATAAGAGGGAAAATTACCCTGGTAATTGCACGATTAATCACGCGCCTTTTTATGTTTTTCAGTAGGCAGACACCGAGGCTCTATACCACCAGTGCTCATAGGCACAGCAGCAAAACATGGTACATAGACGACGCTGGACAAACAAGCAAAACGTCCATGCTTCATTAAGCTATAATGAAGAGGCAGCATGCAGGCACAACACAGAGCAGCTATAGGCTTACAGAAATTAGGAAATTTGAATGATCTTAAAACCCCACGTATATAACGGATAGCTTACATCTAAAAACTACAGCTGAATAATTATTTGACATATAAAAAAGAGAAATGTCAACACATCTTGAACACATGCCCATAGTATTTATTTCTTACTAAAAGTGTATTAACATAATGCATGATTATCTCTCTCTCTCTGTGTGTGTGTGTGTGTGTGTGTGTGTGTGTGTGTGTGTGTGTGTGTGTGTGTGTGTGTGTGTGTGTGTGCGTGTGTGCGTGTGCGTGTGCGTGTGCGTGTGTGTGTGTGTCTCTCTATACGTGTAAACGTGCACCGTTGTGTGTGTGTAGTATGCCTCGCATGTCCCAGTCTGTGGTGAAGGTGTGTACCTCCAAACAATAGGAGCTAGGTAGAAGACAAAAATACATCTCTTCAGCCTCTCCCCTCTCCTGATACGTTTCTCTCAGCAATATTACCCTCAGGGATCAAACAGCTTGACATTGGCGAAATGTGCGCTGTTTAGAAGCCTATAGAAGCCCTGCCCTGATTGGTTGGCTGGCAGCGGCTGGGGTAATGTTATGACCAGGTAATTGCAGGCCTTGGACAGATGCATTAACCAGGCTCAGTGACTGGAGCCACTGGATATTGTTTTAGCCAGAGGGCCAAAGGAACCTGGAAGAACTGGGCCCTTAGAGAGGCTGAGGGCTGGACCTCCGAGGCCCCAGGAGGGCCCGGTACCCTGGCTCTGGTGCCCTCCATACCCACAGAGGGCTGCTCCCAACCGAGGTCTCGTTGGATCTCTGGGTCCTCCCTCCTGGTGCTTTGAAGCAGTGGGGCATTGGGGTTGATGAGCTCTTGTGGAGAGTGGGGACATTGGCACGCACCCTATTATAACTAACGCCATTCATAACAACTCTCACAACATGTGGTTGACCACTCTGTTGGTCTGTGTTTGTCTGTGCCACCCCGTCTGTGTATTTGATGTACACACCTTACGGTAGCTTTCTCACCCTTGCTTTAATATGCCAGGGTACTCTGTCTTTAGACTGCATACTTTGGACGATTCACTGAGAGTCGTATCCCCCTTTCCCCCCCAACCTATTGCCTCCTCATTCAGTACAGAAACTAGCCCCTCGCAAGGCCAGAAAACAGCTTTAACCGAAGATTGGGTTTCAGTGGTTTCCATCACATTTCCTGTCGGATCTTTTAGGAACCCCGAGCTGGAGACCAGCCCAGCAGATCCTGTTTAGATTGGACGCTTGACACAATGTAACTCTTATGGAATTCACTGGTGGTGCGTCCCAAATGTCACCCTATTCCCTACACAGGGTGCTACTTTTATCCAGAGCCCTATGGGTAATGGTCCAAAGTAGTGCACCGTGTAGGAAATAGGAGACGTTTTAAGACATAGACACTGAGGTGAGAAACAAGCGGGCTTTCTGTAAATGAAACCTTTATGGGTTATTATATAGATTACGCTCCTACGCCTTGTGGGCTTTTAATGTTCAACGGCGTAGCCAGTAAAGCCCACACTTCCTGAGATGCACTCGGGATCTAACAACACTGTCATAATGCTGCTGAATGGCCTGGTGTTGTCCAGCAGTATGTCAGAAGAGAGCCTTTGAATAAGTTGACCCTCGCCATCCGGAAATGAAATGCCTCCTTCCATAAAAAGCTTATTGCCAAATTTACAGCAGAGTTCATTTCCAAATGTTGGAAATGTACTCCAGTGTGTTATAATGTGTGGGCTACGTTGGACAAATGAGTGAATATCTGGGTGAATTATTTTCTATTCCATTCTATCCAATTCTATTCCCTTTCATTCCATTCCAGCCCATTCTATTCTCCATCTCTCAGTGCCAATCTGGTAACAGTAGCAGCGCAGCGATTGCGATATGATGGGGATGTATAAGCAGATAGATTAAAGCAGTAGTTCCATCCAACAGCTCAACAGCCTATAGAGTGATCACCGATCTCCCCTCCTTGTAATCTGACACGTGTCTGACACCCCAGCCTGTCACGTCGAGGCAGGGCGGCTCTCCCCAGTATATCTTTATGTAGCTTGGGGGAGGGGAGGCAGTAATGTAATGTAAGTTGTCAGAGAGATATGGTCTCATGAAAAAAAAACATCCCGTAAAACATATCCCCACCACTTACGTCACCTAACGGCTTATTCAGGACTCGCCTTAGAATCAGGAACTCACCTTTGAGTATTTGACTCAGAAACGAGAACCATAAGAGAGAGAGAACGGACTGCAACAGACTACTAGGCTATGCACATGGCTATGACAGCACTGTCCTGGTGCTGAAAAGGACTGTCATGTCATATTCGCAGCCATATTCCTTCCCAATCTGAATTCAAAATAAATCAAATAGGAAATATTATAGCGTACCGTCGAGCGCCAGACCGAGGTTTTGAAAAGTACCTTTTCCAATAGGATGTGAAGTCTCCTTCCTTCCTTCCCTGTATAAAACAGAAGACAACTGTTCCCTAACTCCCCTTCATCAGAGCATAGCCATGACAGGACAGGTATAGAGAATCAGCCTATGGGCCGTGTCTGTGATGGGATGTCTATGATGGGTATAGAGACTTGGTCACTGATCGCTCCCCACAGCTGGACAACAGCTGGACAGAGCTGTTGGATGTCCAGAAGACTCTCTGTCCACTCCAGAAAATAAGGGACACTTTAGGCTGCAGGATAGGAGACTGTGTGTGTGTGTGTGTGTGTGTGTGTGTGTGTGTGTGTGTGTGTGTGTGTGTGTGTGTGTGTGTGTGTGTGTGTGTGTGTGTGTGTGTGTGTGTGTGTGTGTGTGTGTGTGTGTGTGTGTGTGTGTGTGTGTGTGTGAGTGAGATATAGAGAGAATGACTCTGTTTGCAGATGGGGCTATGTTTAGGGTGTATATACTTATGGTATATACTGGACTTATATTATACAATTAGTTGCTTCACTGGCTTGGCTTCATAGCCAGTATAGTGTACAGAGGCTATACCTGGACATATTGTAATTCATTATGAGAACCTACATTTACATTATCATTAGAAGATTTCAGATTTCTGCTAACTTTTTATACCATTTTGTTTTTGGGATGGATTGTGACATTAGTATCAATTGCAACCAACTTGCTGCCGCTCTGTCAGGTCAGAAAAAGGGTAGGATATTGTTTTAATCTTCCCCACCCGACAACAATATGTATCCATGAAACCCTATAGCAAATGTAGGATTCGTTCATTTATATAAATAAACATTCAGTGGGCTACAATACTCCTCCATCTTCCTTGAAAGGACTTCCCCATGAACGACACAACGGCCATAAAAATCAAGTCCTCCAGCGTCTTTCATTTGTTACCTTAAGTACAAAGTAAGGCAGCCCATTTTCAATTAGAAGGCCATCTGGAGATTACAGTTCAATTAAAACTCTGACAGAACTAAAGTCCGTTATCTCTCGCACAGTTTCTTGATCTAATCAAATGTGACATTTCAGCGGACTAACAAGCAATTATATCAGGTAATCATATCAGTATAAAATTGTATCATGACTATTTATGATATGGTCAATAAGGCTACTTGATAAGTGTTAGGGGAAATATTGTTTGTGATAATGTTTCTGCTTTTAATTTATTTACGTGAACTGACGTATTTCATAAGGATAATAGAATGTATTTCTGTAATATTTTCATCGTAGAAAATCATGTTGAAAGAATGATCATAAGGACATCTCGTTATATATCACGTAAATTGCTTTATTCCCTACAACCAATATACTTCGCTTAAGTATTGAGAACTTATTAGATACATCTTATAACGATGATTTTGCAAATAATTGTATTATTATTAGGCCATGTAACTCCCTAAAATAATCCCAATTCGATGCTTTTTCGATAGGAAGTAGAGTTCTCAAGAACACTAAAGACCTGGAGTCAGAGAGGGCAGCTACAAGCACCATCATTGCGGGACTTCATTTCTTTCAAAGGACTAACCCTAGTTAACGTGTTTTCTTGAAATTATGTTAACCATCATTTCCAGTTTTATTAATACGTTTTTTAAAACCTCAGGGGTGTTATGGGACCTAGTGGATCCAACCAAAACGTAGTCAGTGCACGTTTGCAATCAGATTGAGTTATTGGCATGCTTTTGAAACAAACTGCAGACAATATAAGCCTATACTCACGGATCAAATCGGTAAACAAAACAAACACTCAAAACTCCTGCCTTTCTATAACTGCTGTCTGGTGGCATCGGCAATATTTCAATGTCACGTTGATTGAGATCTATTTTAGGACTTAAAAAAGAGCAGAAAATCATTAAAAACCCAATAATCCTAAACCATAAATTGTAAAATGACACCAAAAAAAAGAATAAAGGCTATGGGAACCGAATTTCCAATTTCCAAGAGCGTTGGGTTTGGGCTTTGAATTGGGAGGTGCGGTTTCAGTTTGTTAAGAACATCTCCAACTTTGGCATCTGCTTGACATTTGGACCCGAGGAAGCCTTGCGTGAGAGTAACACCAATAAAGATGCCAAAGCACATTTAAAACCTTGGGCAGAAAACATTATTGGTGGTTCCATACCAAAATAATGAAAGGAGATGCATCCGGTGCCATTTCCCCCCTCTTGCCTCTTTTCAAACTGTGATGTCATGGATAGTATTGCAAAAATGCCGGTTGCTGTGTTTCGGATGAACATAATTAGCATGATCATGAATAACATGATCACGTTTAGAGTTTGATGGTCAGTTCGCCAAAGGGTACGAGACCAGTGAAAGTAGGCCTATCATGCTGGCGTCAACTAGACGAAATAGTAGATAAGAATATTTCGATTCTGGAAATAGGCCTATCTATCCATATTCTTATTCTTTTCATTTTTTTTTGTTGGGTGGGGGGGGCTATTTGACTATAATAATGACAATGATATTTGTAATACTTTTATTATACCTGTTGCAGTATAGGCCTGGCTTCTTTCCGATTAGCATGTGTTTTTGATTTACATGACCAAAAGTCTGGTAAATGGAACTCAACATTCGCCGTAACCTATCCAGAAAGATATTATACGTTTTGCTACAAAATTCGTAAACTTAGGTAGAGTTCATCTTGAACTCTCAAACTGTATTTTGTATATGGCCTATTTTGAGGGTTAATTTTAGCATTGGCCTACTGTTCCTCAATAATATACAATATGAATGTTGGTAAGTGTTATATTACAATTATTATTGTTGTTATTATTATTGTTGTTATTATTATTATTGTTATTATTAGTAAAAGTACAGCGTATAGTTTTATAGTTTTATAATATAGGCTAGGCTATGGGTTCGAAGCCTACCCAAAGTTCCCCTGCTTTCATCCAGAGACCGCGCGCCTCAGCAGCGACAGCGTGGCGTCCCGCTCCCTCAGCAGGTAGTTGTGTTGACAAACTGCAGAATATGGAGAACCGTAAGGACTTCATCAATCATTCCAAATTAAAGGCAACCTCGGTGTCAGCCACCCCGAAAAAAAAATGTTACCTGTATAAACAGCATCAACTGTCGGAAACCCTGATTAGTCTATGGGAACAGAGCAGAATCAAATATAGCCTATTCATTGGAAGGTAGAAAAAAAAAATCTAATTTCATCATACATTTCAGTTTCTGATGCACCTAGACTAAATTAAATGAACGGTATGGCCCAATAAATGAACATGTATGAGCTAGGCTAATAAGTTATGTGTAATAAACAAATAAATAGTGCTGAATAATAAACAATCATAATTTCCATTTAATGGTGCAAATGAAAGAATAATACGCCCCCCAAATGTAACTATATTAATGTTGCAAGTACAATTTTATGGTCAGTGTGGTGAACTAACTGCAATCCTTATTTTGATATCTTATGTCCCATCCTTCCTCCCTATGCGCATAAGTCGATTGTTTGACACAACTCTTTATCGACTGATTTTACAGGGTCAACTCGTGCGTAATCGCTTTAGTCAAGTTAAGAATCTGCCTTATCAGAAAGTCATTTATGTCAGTCAATTAAACACGACGATTCCTATGAATTAATGTAACTTGCATGTAGGATTTTCTTAAATAGTATTGCTTTTATATAAAGGCGCTTGGAGCTCCTTTTGGCACAGTTGTAGATATGAGTCCTCAATGTTGAATAACCCCATGGTTGTTGCAACAATGATAGGTAGGCTATTAATCATATCTTAATTAGTACGAACATGTGTTTGACTGAAAAAGCTGGTAGTAAATGAATCATTAAGCCAATGGATCATATCATCTCAAGTAGGTTACCAACCATTCAATCATGCACCATTTCAGTTCTCCATCCAATTTAGCCTAGTATTTGGCATTGCTGTGTTTTTTGTAGGCCCTGAAATGAGTCTTTGAGGAAGACAGATAAAGTTGAGTTATAGATTCTCCCTCCTTGTGCTATGGAGAGCTAAAAAGGGTCAGGGTACACATTGCATCACCACTCTCTAAACTTTCTCAGATTGACCCCTCTCCCATGCAGCGCTAAGGGCCCTGTATCTCTCTGCTGACGGCCCCTGTGATGCTCGCTCTTTTCATTTACAGCACATAAAGCACACTCTGCTAGAGGTCGAGGGTCATGTTGTGTCTGGAGTCGATTTACTCCCATCTATCTATACACTGACAGGCTCAGAGGAACTCTATGGTTAATGTATACACTATGGATCGGGGCTTTGAAATGGGGTTTGGTAGTTTTGAGAGCCGTGTTTGAGAGGTGTATATAGGGGACTTAATTCGTAAATATAGTGTACATAGTCGAAGGGTGAATCAGTAATGGTCACAACCTTGAATATCAAAACATTACGATCACTGTAGAAATAGTCACAGCTCAACAAGGGGAATATTTTCTCACAGTTTTATTTGTATACAATCTAGACATGTTTCATTTCCAGTGTTGTCATTCAGCAACCTCTCTCAGATGTAAATGGTTTTGTTAGGCAGTTGAAACGGGAATTGTCTATAAAAATCTCAATCCGTAAATCCACACCGGAAACTAAAATGTACATGGAATTGAAAAAAAAAAATGAAAAAAAAAAAAAAGTCTGTACTGTCATTTGCTGCTGTTAAACTAAGTGTAATTAACATTTCATAAATATTACAATAATAATCTCAAATCACATAAATTGATCATGGTAGTGGAGAACATTAACTGTGCAAAGACTGCATGCAGTCCAGTGCTCATACAAAATGTCAGTGCAAAAACAGGTCTACTTGTGAGGAAAAATAACCTTTGTTAAAATACGTCAAAATAAAATGTTTCTTATATAAATCTCTATACTTAAATATATACATGTGCAAATAAAATAAAATCTGGGTTTTAATCAATTGTATGCAAACATTTACCACAGTTGTTATTCTGCTCATGTTCTCATGTCAGTTTGGTTGTCATTTTCAACATTTTGTTTATTGGCACTATAACTAATAATAAAGACTGCATGGCTAAGACAACAGATAGAACACAAACAGTCCTTCAGATATGTGAGAACTAAATAGAGTGAGATTAATATCCATATGTATCAGAAGACAGCAGTGTGGAGCGAAAACACCCCCTGGTTAAAGTGCTCACTAGTTAGTAATCATTAAAAGAAACAATCTTGTAGTCCTGGGCCACGTGCAATCTACTGAACACTGCATATAGAAATGTCACGAATAGAGCGGACATGATTCCTTATTCTACATGTCAGAGAGGTATGTCTGATCTAGATGACATTTCTGGACATTTGTAGCAAATAGAATCAAGCCCTTTTAGAGTCACTGGGGAGAGAGAGTGAGGTTGCAGTCATAGAATAGAGATGGACAGGAGGATTTAAACATGATAGAAGTATCAGTCCAGACTCACACACATAAAACAAATCACAAGATAAATGTAGTCCGCAAAGGATGGTGGGAAAGATTAACGTTCATATCTGTGGTATCACTTAGGCTGTTTACACAGGCAGCCCAATTCTGATCTTTTTTTTCTTCACTAAATTGGTCTTTTGACCAATCAGATCTGGATGTGAAAAGATCGGATTTGATTGGTCAAAAGACCAATGAGTGGAAAAATATATAAATCAGAATTGGGCTGCCTGTGTAAACGCAGGCATCGGTGCTAGTCAGTGCCGGAATGTGTCCCAAATGCCACCCTATTCCCTATATAGTGCACTGCTTATGACCCGAGCCCTATGGGCCCTGTTCAACTGTAGTACAACACATAGGGAATAGGATGCCATTTGGGATGCAGCCTGTTTTGACGGGGTAGAATGCTTGTCAACACAAAAGGATAAAGTAACATAGATACACTAACACATACCTTCATTTACCAACATCACCTATCCCAGCTTGGGCAGAGGTAAAAACTCACTGAACAATTGTCCTCAACTTTGACACTTATTTTTCCATCAACAATCAAGAGCTGTATTACCAGTGTTGTGTTCATTAGGCGCCAAATAGAAGAAAATAGATTGCAACATTGAGAAACTAATTGGACTTGTCCAATAAGAAACATTTATTTTCATCTTCCTTAGGCGAAAAACATTTTCAAATTTTGCACACTAATTAACACGACCCAGCTGAGATGCATGTAGATGGGAGTTCACATTACAAACTCAAAACTGGACGCTCTGAGATTCCCATGGACATTCGAGTCATCCACACACATATCAATTCAGAGTATGACCCATGGCGATTACTTTACAACTCATAAAATACTTTGGAATGGACGCAAATAGTCCTTTGAAGTTCGCTGCTAAAATATAAAAGGATTTCATGTTGTAAATGCGGTTGGACTAATTATTGTTGTGCCTCTTGGAAATTCATATTAATTCCATCCAATTTAATCCAGCTCAAAGTTAAGGACAAAAATGCAGTCATTCTTTTAAGTTCTTCTAATCGTAAAAAACATTCATTTAAAAAAGAAAACCAGAATATTAAACTCAAAACTCAGAGTAATTCACAAAACAAAAACAGAGTATAATGTGAACCACACAACTGTAATAATATTCAGTCCTTGTTCATAGCATATGTTTAACTTCTTCTTGACTTCGTTAACATACTGGAGCTACACTTCTGCGTGGTTAAGCTGGAAGTAGTTGGTTATATTGTCGTATGCTACTTGTGTGCCGGATATACGTCTAGCCTGTCTGAGGCCTTGCACCTTAAGATGTCACTTCATGTGGGCGGGCCAAATCTCTAAACAACTTGGTCTCCATTGGCTCTACAGCCGGAGAACAGATCGCCTCCCACCCAGTATTGAAACAAGCATCATTGCTAGCAGTACAGAACCCTATATTTAGAATGACCAGCAACAACTATTGTCCAAAGTAGTATCCTGCATCAGTGCAATCACTGGTTTGTGTATTCACCGACTTCCACTCCTCGTCACTTCCCGGTTAGGCCGCTACGTGGCCGATGAGATAGATGTTGTCGTAAAGATGGCCGACAAAGTCCTCGCTGATGTTCTGGGCAGCGTGGCGCGTGTTGCGGATAAACTCGCGTTTGGACATCTTGTTCTTGACATGCGGGCTGGTCAAGTCTATAGACAGCAGGATGAGCGAGTAGCAGAGCACATACACTGCATCTGGAGAGGAGAGATGGACAGAATGTGAGAGAGAGCGAGAGAACTGGGAGAGTGGTCAAACAAGTCCCAGCACCCAATGAAGATAGTTGTAAATGGAGCTGTGGGGTGGCAGCTAGCCTAGCGGTTAAGAGCGTTGGGCCAGTAACCCAAAGGTCGCTGGTTCGAATCCTGGGCCGACAAGGTGAAACATCTGCCGATGTGACCTTGAGCAAGGCACTTCGTCGCCCTGGATAATAGCATCTGCTAAATTACTAATATATATAAATAAAAGTGATGGTGTTTTTACCTAAAAAACTATTTTAGACTTAAGATCAATAATGGAGATGGGGCACACACACGCCAAAAAAATACATATTTTATCTTGCTTAGTAATATACATGTATTCAATATATTAGCCAGCCCCAATGTTTTAGTTGATGTCTTTCTCAGTCCAGCAACACTTTCTCTGTTCATTGTGTGGTCATCACTTGGCTGAGAGGGTGGGTGGGAGTTTAATAATAAACGACAGGGAGACAGAATGAAGGAAAGACCAGAAAAGAGCATCAGAACAGGAGAAGGGCAGATAAATAGTTTCATAATGACGCGTTTACAAAAAAATAAAAAATTAAATACACATTCTGAAGTGTGAATAATATTCCTTTAAGACAGGACACATAACAGGGAAGGAAAGAGACGCGTCTACTCATATTCTCAGACCTTACAGTGTGGGTATCAGCCCTGGTTCTGGGCAGACTAAGAGGGGTTGAACAGGGGGTCTCTTTAGAGTGGGAGAGAGCGAGAGAGCGTACATCTCCGCTCCTCCTTTACTGCTCTGCCAATTCTATCGCCAGTCAGTTTATAATAAATCAGCCGACTTCTCCTCCAGGACGACGCAGAACGGCCGAGATACGGCCCAGATGTTATTACAACGCCGTCCTGTGATTGGCTGGAGCGCTGCCCTCACTCTCCAAACACTTTAAGCCCGTGGGATTATTGTGGCTTTAGGGACCAATGACAGTGTTAGTAGAAAGATTTCTCACACATTTGATTCATGCAACAAGGACAGGACACAACTTGGGTCAAGTGCAACATCAGAGCCCTTAGTAAATTACAGAGGCATTGTGGGGAGATCAACAGACGAGAGAAGACCTCAAGCCTGTGGGATTTGTTGAGCATGGACCCCGAGTTAGGAGTTGTTCGACTGTGGCAGAAACTGGCAGGTGGTTGCAGGCGCTGTCAACAGAACAGAACAGGCCAGACAGACAGACACATGATGTCAGGTGTTTACAGTGACATCACCAATTCCTTTTAGCTCCTAGTGGAGTAAAGGGCCTTTTACAGTACTTGGGTCTTCTAGGGCTCGGTCCTCTTAAGCAGACCTACGTCTAGACTGGTTGAATCCATCTGTTGCCAGTACTACAACATCCACTTACCATAGCCGCGGGAATTATCGGGTGGTGAAGCACCCCCTGAAATCTGAATTAATATATAGTACCAGTAAAAAGTTGACACCTTCTCATTCAAGGGTTTTTCTTTATTTATTTTTTTACTATTTTCTACATTGTAGAATGATAGTGAAGACATCAAAACTATGAAATAACACACATGGAATCATGTAGTAACCAAAAAAATCTAAATATATTTTCGGTTCTTCAAAGTAGCCACCCTTTGCCTTGATGACAACTTTGCATTCTCAACCAGCTTCATGAGGTAGTCACCTGGAATGCTTTTCCAACAGCCTTGAAGGAGTTCCCACGTCTGCTGAGCACTTGTTGGCTGCTTTTCCTTCACTCTGCGGTCCAACTCATCCCAAACCATCTCACTTGGGTTGAGGTCGGGTGATTGTGGAGGCCAGGTCATCTGATGCAGCACTCCATCACTCTCCTTCTTGGTCAAATAGCCCTTACACAGCCTGGAGGTGTGTGTTGGGTCATTGTCCTGTTGAAAAACAAATGATAGTCCCACTAAGCCCAAACTAGATGGGATGGCGTATCGCTGCAGAATGCTGTGGTAGCCATGCTGGCTAAGTGTGCCTTGAATTCTAAATAAAAATCAGCAACAATGTCACCAGCAAAGCATGCCCACGCCATCACACCATGCTTCACGGTGGGAACCACACATGCAGAGATCATCCGTTCACCTGCTCTGCGTCTCACAAAGACACGGCGGTTGGAACCAAAAATCTAAAATTTGGACTCAAATGTCCATTGCTCGTGTTTCTTGGCCCAAGCAAGATAATTCTTATTGGTGTCCTTTAGTAGTGGTTTCTTTGCAGCGATTCTACCATGAAGGCCTGATTGACGCCGTCTCCTCTGAAGAGTTGATGTTGAGATGTGTCTGTTACTTGAACTCTGAAGCATTTATTTGAGCTACAATTTCTGAGGCTGGTAACTCTAATGCACTTATTCTCTGCAGCAGAGGTAATTCTGGGGCAGTCCTCATGAAAGCCAGTTTCATCATTGCGCTTGATGGTTTTTGCAACTGCACTTGAAGAAACTTTAAAAGTTCTTAACATTTTCCGGATTGACTGACCTTCAGGTCTTATAATTCTTGTCATAATATGGACTTGGTCTTTTACCAAATAGGGCAATCTTCTGTACACCACCCCTACCTTGTCACAACACAACTGATTGGCTCAAACGCATTAAGGAAAGAAATTCCACAAATTACCAAGGCACACATGTTCATTGAAATGCATTCCAGTACCTCAATACCTCATGAAGCTGGTTGAGAGAATGCCAAGCGTGTGCAAAGCTGTCATCAAGGCAAAAGGTGGCCACTTTGAAGAATCTCAAATACATTTTGATCTGTTTAACACTTTTTTGGTTACTACATGATTCCACATGCTATTTCATAGTTTTGATGTCTTCACTATTATTCTAATGTAGAAAATAGTAAAAAAAAAAAAAAAAAAGACAAACAATCAAGATGTGCTTTAAGTGTAGATTTATCTTTAAATTTAACGGTTTTGTAAAAATTATTGTATGAACCATTTAGGAATTACAACCATTTTTATACATAATTGGACAAACAAACAATCAAATTAAATT
This sequence comes from Salmo trutta, assembly GCF_901001165.1. NCBI lineage: Eukaryota > Metazoa > Chordata > Actinopteri > Salmoniformes > Salmonidae > Salmo > Salmo trutta. The sequence goes on from NC_042960.1 coordinate 10,049,566, forward strand.
AGTTAATACTTGGTTGCAAATCCTTTGCAGTCAATGACTGCGTGAAGTCTGGAACCCATAGACGTCAGATGTTGGGTTTCTTCCCTGGTGATGCTCTGCCAGGCCTTTACTGTAGCAGTCTTCAGTTCCTGCTTGTTCTTGGGACATTTTGCCTTCAGCAAGTGAAATGCATGCTCAAATTGGATTCAGGTCAGGTGATTGACTTGGTCATTGCAGAATATTCCACTTCTTTGCCTTAAAAAAAGTATTGGGTTGCTTTCACAATATGCTTTGGGTCAATGTTCCTCTCCACTGTGAAGCGCCGTCCAATGAGTTTTGAAGCATTTGGCTGAATCTGAGCAGATAATATAGCCCTAAACACCTCAGAATTCATCCTGCTGCTTTTGTCAGCAGTCACATCATCAATAAATACAAGGGAAGGAGCCATGCATGCCCACGCCATAACACGACCTCCACCATACTTCACAGATGAGACGGTTCTGACTTAGAATATGTGGACAACTACAAATACCTAGGTGTCTGGTTAGACTGTAAACTCTCCTTCTAGACTCGCATCAAACATCTCCAATCCAAAGTTAAATCTAGAATTGGCTTCCTATTTCGCAAAAAAGCATCTTTCACTCATGCTGCCAAACATACCCTCGTAAAACTGACCATCCTACCGATCCTCAACGATGTCATTTACAAAATAGCCTCCAATACCTTACTCAATAAATTGGATGCAGTCTATCACAGTGCCATCCGTTTTGTCACCAAAGCCCCATATACTACCCACCACTGCGACCTGTATGCTCTTGTTGGCTGGCCCTCGCTTCATACTCGTTGCCAATCCCACTGGCTCCAGGTCATCTACAAGACCCTGCTAGGTAAAGTTCCCCCTTATCTCAGCTCGCTGGTCACCATAGCAGCACCCACCTGTAGCACGCGCTCCAGCAGGTATATCTCACTGGTCACCCCCAAAGCCAATTCCTCCTTTGGCCGCTCTCCTTCCAGTTCTCTGCTGCCAGTTCTCTGCTGCCAATGACTGGAACAAACTACAAAAATCTCTAAAACTGGAAACACATCTCCCTCACTAGCTTTAAGCACCAGCTGTCAGAGCAGCTCACAGATCACTGCACCTGTACATAGCCCATCTATAATTTAGCCCAAACAACTACCTCTTCCCCTACTGTATTTATTTATTTTGCTCCTTTGCACCCCATTATTTCTATTTCTACTTTGCACTTCCTTCCACTACAAATCTACCATTCCAGTGTTTTACTTGCTATATTGTATTTACTTCGCCACCATGGCCTTTTTTGCCTTTACCTCCCTTATCTCACCTCATTTGCTCACTTTGTATATAGACTTACTTTTCTACTACATTATTGACTGTATGTTTGTTTTACTCCATGTGTAACTCTGTGTTGTTGTATGTGTCAAACTGCTTGCTTTATCTTGGCCAGGTCACAATTGTAAATTATAACTTGTTCTCAACTTGCCTACCTGGTTAAATAAAGGTGAAATAAAAAAAATAAAAAATGAGGTGGTATACTTCGGATCATGAGCAGTTCCTTCCCTTCTCCATACGCTTCTAATCATTCTAGTACAAGTTGATCTTTGTCTCATCTGTCCATAGGATGTTGTTCCAGAAATGTACAGGCTTTTTTAGATGTTTTTTGGCAAACTCTAATATGGTCTTCCTGTTTGAGGCTTACCTATGGTTTACATCTTGTGGTAAACCCTATGTATTTACTCTGGTAAAGTCTTCTCTTGATTGTTGACTTTGACACAGATACGCCTACCTCCTGGAGGGTGTTCTTGGTCTGGCCAACTGTTGTGAAGGGGTTTTTCTTCACCAGGGAAAGAATTCTGTCATCCACCACAGTTGTTTTCAGTGATCTTCTGGGCCTTTTGGTGTTCCTGAGCTCACCAGTGCGTTATTTCTTTTTAAGAATGTACCAAATAGCTGATTTGGCCACACCTAATGTTTCTCTCTGCTGGGTTTGTTTAGATTTTTCAGCCTGATGAGGTCTTCCTTCACTGGCAGTGACAGCTCTTTGGACTTCATATTGAGGGTTAACGGCAACCGATTCCAAATGCAAATGCCACACTTGAAATCAACTCTAGACCTTTTATCTGCTTACCTGTAATTGATCTAATGGGGGAACACACACCTGTCCATGGAACAGCTGAGCAGCCAATTGTCCAATTACTTTTGGTGCCTTAAAAATGGGGGGGACCACATAAAAAGTGCTGTAATTCCTACACCGTTCACCCGATTTGGATGCAAATACCCTCAAATTAAAGCTCATATTCATTCTTTCATTTTAACTCCAATATGCTGTGGTTGACAGCTAAAATAATAATACCAACATGGTCAATGGCCAAATATTTATGGACCTGACTGTATGTATGTATGTATGTATATATATATATATATATATATATATATATATATATATATATATATATATATATATATATATATATATATATATATATATATATATATATATATATCTCTTTTTGTATTTTACATCCTTTTTCTCCCCAATTACTATCTGGTCTCGTCGCTGCAACTCCCCAATGGGCTCGGGGGGGCGAAGGTCGAGTCATGCGTCCTCCGAAACATGACCCACCTAACCGCACTTCTTAACACATGCCCCCTTAATAACCTGGAAGCCAGCCGCATCAATGTGTCAGAGGAAACGCCGTTCAACTGACGACCGGGGTCAGCCTGCAGGCGCCTGGCCCGCCACAAGGAGTCGCTAGAGTGCGATGAGCCAATTAAAGCCCCCCCCCCCCAGCAAAACCCTCCCCTGGCCAAACCCTCCCCTAACCCGGACGACACTAGGACAATTGTGTGACGCTCTATGGGACTCCCGATCACGGCCGGTTGTGATACAGCCCGGGATCGAACCCGGGTCTATAGTGACATCTCTAGCACTGCGATGTAGTGCCTTAGACCGCTGTGCCACTCAGGAGGCCCATATATTTTTATATAAAAAAATATACATTTGTCTTACAAAAGTAGTGCGCTGGGCCTTTACTAGTCCTGTATTAGCAGACCGATATAGCACTCTGTAGCACGGGCAGACAGCTAGATCGGCAAAAAAAAGAAAAACAAACATTGCAGCACCCACACACATCTTGCTTCTAACGCAACACCTGTCAGGACTACAATTCCCATGAATTAATTTATTACTACAATTCCCCCCCACTAAACAAAAAATCCTGTAGAACTACAACTCCCTCCGCTCACATAGGCTGAATTAACATAACGTTCAACAGAACTACAATCCCCTCCACTCATCCGACTTCTCTCAACACCCTGCAGATTAGAACTACAACTCCCTGCAGTGCACTGACCTGGGCTGAGTCCCACCTCCCGGACCAGGACGGGGTTGCAGGCGCAGAAGCGGTGGGAGAACTTGGTGATGAGCGTCTCCAGATATTCGCCCCTCTCCTCTGGGGCGTGGATGTGTCTGAAGAAGTCCCTCAGTGCGTTAGGCAGGAACTGGTTACTGAAGTTGTGCAGCGTGACCAGCTCGTCCAACACATCTCTCCTGCAATTAGAGACAAGCCAATAAGAATTTGAAAAAAGCCCAACGAGAATTCGAAAAAAGCCCAGTGAGAATTCGATGAAGAAAACCCACCTCTCATCTAGGTATACCCTCAGCATCTTCCAGTTGAGCGTACGAGTGCAGAAGATGAACTTGGCCAGGTCCTTGGGGTGGTCCACCAGTATGCCTTTGGACATGAAGTAACTGATACCCTATTGGGGGGGAGAGAGAGAGAGAGAGCGAGAGAGACAACATGAAACACACACAGAGAGAAAGAGGGATTAGAGGGGGAGAGTAGAGAGAAGAGACCCAGACAGCACCATCTCAGTCCATCACACAGCTATCACATGCCCTTTAAGTGGCTGGCCATAGTGAGCCTAATCCACTTAGCGATACAGACAGACCAAATAACACCATTAGAATGTTCCACAGATTCTAGGGAACCAGGCTTTGACCTGCAGTGACCTCCAAGGTTGATGTATTTCAGAATGTATGCATCAGCAGTAAACAAGTCATTTAGTTGCTAGTCATTTGTCTTCAGGGTGGGCTGAAGTGTGGTGGGTTTGATGTGTACTTACTATTTCTAAATCCTATTTCTTTTGTGGTTTTCATATAGCGAGGAAGGCTGATCTATGCAGAATCAATACCATATAGTGAAAAAAAGCTAATTGGCCTGTATACATCTAGCCAAATCTAATATATAAGGAATAATTTCCCGGAAACAGATTAAGCCGGCTTTATCTATGTCCGGGAATCCAGAGTGTTTCAGTAGGGAAGTGGTGATTTAAAAAGGAGAACGAGGCATTGGTGATAAAGGTGAAAAAGAGATTACTTACCTCCTGATGGTTAGCGTTGAATGTCAGACTGCCTTCATCTAGCATCATGTAGAGTCTTCTATATGAGAAGCCATAGGGAAGCCTTCTATTGTAGATGGAACAGTGACCCCATGTGGACTTACATAAACTAGGGCACAGCAAGAGAGAGACAGAGACAGAGCGAGCAAGTCAGGGAACAAGCGAGCGACAGAGAAAAAGGGAGGACTGCAATTAGAAACATGATCACCCAATCAACTCTTTGAACCGTTAAAAAAAAAAGCACATTTTCACACAGAATCTGGTAAATGTTGTGGCAAGCACCATTTGAATGATTTGTGGACAATTAAAAACATAGATGAATCTGTAATGGTATATCAGGTCCTGTCCTGCAGCACACTTCTCATTGGCTGCGTTCACACAGGGAGCCCAATTCTGATATTTTGTCCAATAATTGGTCTTTTGACCAATAACATCAGAACTTTTCACTTTTTTTTTTTAAAGCTGATCTTATTTGGTCAAAATACCAATTAGTGACATTAGTTTTGAATAATTCATTCTGAACACCCTCTAACTTTACTCACTCCTGCCTCCCTTCCACAGACCCTGTCAGTCTACTACTCACCCCTGCCAGAGGTACTCATCGTGGCCCAGGTCCTGCCACACGCAGGATGCCAGACAGAGGTCTGTAGCGTTCAGGTAGGACAGGATGGTGATGCTGAGCTCTGGAGGAAGCATCTCCAGGTCTATGAAGCCCTGCTGCTCCTTCCCCCGGCGGGCACGCAGCAGCTGGTAGATGTCTGCCCCTTGGCAGTGCTGGGGGTGGCGCCGCGGGTGGGGGTGAGGTGGCAGGGGACCTCCACCCAGGTCGCCCACCCCGGGGGAGGGGGGAACCTGGCCTGGGTTAGCCCCCATCTCCATCCCCAAATCCTGGGGCTCTCCGTCAAGGCCAGGTCCAGCGTCCCAGTGCTCTCCGTACTCCTGCTGCAGCTGCTGGTTCCTGGCCACCCTCCACAGCCCCTGACCCATCTGCAGGATCTGGTGTATAGGCAAGACAACACAGGCAGCACAGTCCGCATGCATCACATAGGGAATAGGTTCCCTCAGGAGGAATATCAAACAGAAGTAGCTCAGTGGTCTAGTTACTAGGCATTAAATTGGGAATTTCCTGGCCATCCAATCTGGCCTTAAATAGCCATGTTCTGTTATAATCTCCACCCGGCACAGCCAGAAGACTGGCCACCCCACCCCTGATTCCTCTCTAGGTTTCTTCCTAGGTTCCTGCCTTTCTAGGGAATTTTTCCTGTGCACCGTGCTTCTACATCTACATTGCTTGCTGTTTGGGGTTTTAGGCTGGGTTTCTGTATAGCCCTCTGTGACATCTGCTGATGTAAAAAGGGCTTTATAATTACATTTGATTGATCCAAAGTCCAATTTTAACAATCCAATATAAAAACGGAGGCCATCGTGCTACCGTGTTTAAATGTTTGAGCAACTGGATTACTTCCTGGTTAATTTAGTCACTGGCATGGCAACAGCTGATGGTAGGCATATCTATCTTGGAGTTACCCTGCTATGCTGAGTCACTGAAGGGCTCAGCGGATGTCACAAAATAGAGAATCATCCGTGACGGGTCAATTTAATCTGGATTCAGACCCTAGCTGTTTATCCGCAGAAACATTTCAATGATTGCCACTGCTTTCATGTGTCATCTCGCATACATTAGCCTAATCAAATCAAAGCAATTGCTTCCTGAAAGTGCACTCTGTAACAGTCTCTAAGGGTTCGAGGCAGATTCTAATGTGACTTTACACAACAAGCCATTTCGAAATATAGTGAACAAAAATATAAATGCAACATGCAACAATTAACAATTTTACTGAGTTACAGTTAATAATGAAATTAGTCAGATTTAAATAAATAAATAAATAAGGCCCTAATCTATGGATTTCACATGATTGGGCAGTGGCACAGCCATGGGTGGGCTTGGGAGGGCACAGGTCCACCCACTGGGGAGCCAGGCCAGGCGAATCAGAATATGTTTTTCCCCACAAAAGGGCTTTATTACAGACAGAAATACTCTAAGTTTCGATCCCGCAGATGAAGAAGCCTGGATGTGGAGGTCCTGGGCTGGCGTGGTTACACGTGGTCTGAGGTTGTGAGGCCGGATGGACGTACTGCCAAATTCTCTAAAACGACATTGGAGGTGGCTTATGGTACAGAAATTCACATTAAATTCTCTGACAACAACTCTGGTGGATATTCCTGCAGTCAGCATGCCAATTGCATGCTCCCTCAAAACTTGAGACATCTGTGTCATGACAAAACTTGGGACTTATTGACTTATTGTCCCAAGCACAAGGTGCACCTGTGTAATGATCATTCTGTTTAATCATCTTCTTGACATGCCACACCTGTCAGGTGGATGGATTATCTTGGCAAATGATAAATGCTCACTAACAGGGATGTAAATTAATTTGTGAACAAAATTTAAGAGAAATAAGCTTTTTGTGCGTATGGAAAATATTTGGGATCTTTTATTTCAGCTCATGAAACATAGGACCAACAATTTACATGTTGCGTTTATATTTTGGTTTCGTGTAGTTACTATATGCATCAAGCCTGCCATCTCCACCCTTATAATCCTTTGGCCAGGAACGACTATCTTACCCCTTCCATTTATAGCCATCTAAACCGTTACCCCATCAGACAGGAGACAGTGCAACTGAGGCAAGGCCTAAACCATTTAGCCTGCCATCATTTACCCTCTATCATGCCAGCTATGGCCCTGTTTATTCTCCATGAAAAAAAAGCCATCCGCAACACAGATTGACGTGGTATTATATTATAAACCAGAAGTAGCCTCAGTTAACCCGCTAGGTGACATGCATTCAACTCTCTCCGACTCCCCTGTCAGTCAGTCTCAGTGAGTGGGTTTGTAGCTTAATTTCTAATTCTTGGGGTTTTGTCACACATTTGTTTCCCCTTTTTTCTTATTTAACTTGCATTGTTTGGAAAGAGCTTGTGAGTAAGCATTTCACTGTAAGGTCTACACCTGTTGATGTTGGCACGTGACAAATAAAATGTCAGACAGTTTACACTACAGACACTCTCTTCTCACTTGTAATAGCATCTTAGAATGGTTCAAAGCTAAATCATAGCCTGGTCCCAGATTTGTTTGTGCCATCTTACCAACTCCTGTGGTTATTGTTAAGACAGCACAAACACATCTGGGATCAAGATAGAATCTTCCATCCCTGTCACTACAGCTGAATCGCAATTCCAGCCTATTTAGCCTACCCACTCCTCGGAATTCCTCACATGTTCTCAATTCTCTGTTTCCATGTGATGTGGGCATGCTCCTAGGCTGCTTGCCACTACATCGCTGCAATGCCATTGCACTTGTTATTCAGCATTCCCTGCTTTCTGCTGGAGCATTAAGACTGTAGGCTGCTCAAAGAACACACTGGGGAATGTCTTAAAGCTACAATATGTAACTTTTTGGGCAAGCTGACCAAATTCAAAGGAATGTGTGTTCTAGATATGTTAGTCTCATTGAAAGCAAGTCTAAAAAAATGGTAGTTATGTTCTTTCTAAGCTATGCCCATGATTCCCACTATGTTTATTTTTTGCATCTTTTACTTTTGTACACAAGCTTCAAACGGCTGAAAATACACTATTTTTGGATATGGAAAACATATTTCACCGCGGTTTAGGATGGTACAATGATTCTCTACACTGACTGATTATTTTGTCAAACTATTAGAATTTTAGCAACCAGGAAAAGGCAGAGCTATTTCTGCATGTTGCATCTTTAAAAAGTTGACATGAGTCTACTGGTTATATGGTGAGAGGGTTACTGTAGGTCATAGATGTTTCTAGACATGTAGGCCTAGACTAGGTCTAGATACATAGCCTAAACTGTTTGGATTAGGTCAACTGACCTAAGGGTGTATTTGTTCAAATGTGGATTGATGTCTTACTGTCATACTTATGACAGCCTAGCTTGCTAGTAAAGTGTTTTAAGCATTTTCTCAACAAATAACTCATTTAAAAGGAGAGAAAGCACAGTGCATGGTGTGATCACATTGGCTGAACTGATGTATTGTGAATGCACAGGACAGGCATATGGTTGGTCTAAATTGGTAGTTGGTTCATGGGGTGGGGCATTCAAATTAGTTGGGTTTGGGGGTGTTTTAACTGAATCTGGTGGTTGCAAACATATAATTTGAGTTTAAAATGTGCAACTATCTACAGTGGGTTTTGACTTATTCGTGATGGAAAAACAGGTGGTAGCCTACCTGTACATGTGTGTACGGAGAATGTTGTACCCAATGGTCTGTGTACAGTCAATAAAGTGACGCAGCACACAGATTCTGAGAAATCATTCCGATCAGCTGCCTACTGAATAGAATCTTTAACAAACTAATGCAAACGTTTTGCTAGTGAGAAGGACATTCATACATACCTGTAGTCATGTAATAAGAACTGTCTCTTGGTAAAAAGAGGGACCATACTCAAACACTAGAGTTACGTGCCCCATCGTCTGTTGACGTTTGCCTAATTCAGTAATTGGATAAACTGTCATACAAAGTCAGACAGTAGTGGGCTGGAAACACGTTCAGTGTCTTGCTGTAAACAACATCAAACTTGAAGTTATGTTCAGCAACTGATAGATAATAATTTCACTATCAAGCTAGATTGACCTAAAGCCCTCGCCTTTCTTCAATTTAATTATACAAGCCAACCAGCCATTGGGGAGCCTCGTCTTGTCAATGACAGACCATCGTAACCAGCGCCACCTACCTGAATTGTATGGAAGATTTTACCGCCGCCGCGACGTATACACAGTCCAGAACGTAAACAACTTCGGTGGGAATAGTTTGGGGTCTTCTACTGGTAACCGCATGCTCCCATCTCCGTTAAATGCAGGCCAAAAATACCTACTCTCGTCGCTGTTGTAGAGAAAAACTGCTCACAAAGTGACAACAGGCCTAATCTGCCCCTATCACTCAATATCGTGCTTCTTCAACTCCTCCTTTCGCCCTCCTCTTTTCACACGCACTGTTGTCTGGTTTGACGTTTCGCGTGTTATTGGTGGAAATGACGTAGCTGTAACTGAGTAAATCCATCTAACGATTGTGAATGGTACTTAACTGTGATATAAACAATATTTCATTTTTTTTTGTTTAGAAAAATATTATTATAGTAAAAAGGTCGGCCTACACAGAGCAGTCTAACGAATCTAATGAAATCCATTGGACTTTTTACAAAAAAATCTGCAGTGCATTGCTTTGTTTCTTCTAACACATTAAAGGTAGCTAACCCGAATAATTATGTTTCCCTTTCAACTACAGACAGTAAAGACGACGTTTTACATGGATTTATTTAGTTCAGCTTGTTTCATAAGTCGTCGTCAGTTTACCATCGACATTAAAACCAGAAGTCTACAACAAAACTTTTAGCGCCATCTAGCTACGAATGTGCTCTTATGAATCTTCCTTCTAGTTTTTCTGATTCACTTATCATGGCAGCCAATCGCGGCAATTATGTTATTTACCCGGGCAAAACAAACTAAATACATGTCCAGCTAGCTCGCCAATTTGGCTAGCACTTCTACTCAAATATAAGGTAATTTATTATATTTTGTGTTATGGTATGTTTCAGTAGCTGCAACAACGTGTCACCTCAACAACATCAAACGTTAGCCTATAATATAGCAAGTAACTTGCTGGCAAGCTGTGTTGGTAGCTAGCCAACACGTACATAGCTATATTGTTTATGTTAGTTAGCTAGTTGGTGTTTTATCCATTCGTTGTAAAAGAGTTCATGGAAGAATTGTTGTGATAACGTTACCCGTCTGTCATTTGCATCTTCAAGGTCCACAATGATGTCAACCGGTGATTTGAAAGGATGTCTTCGGAAGCTGAATGCTCAACTTCGGGCATTGAATTACCCAAGAGAGGTCGACTATAATGGGTATGTTAGCTAGGTCATGGATACAAAAATTGTGCCAGTGATAACTAAACAATTGTGCCACGTTCCCAAACTTTTTGAGGGAAGCGGCCAGTTTATACAATCTGTCGGCACCTGTGTTGTGGTTGTTCAGTTGGATGGCCACATGATGGCTCTACTATTCAGTCTGTTAGTTGCAGTGCAGGAGATGTGTGAACATTTGTGTCACTTTTACTTGCATTGGAGAAATAAATCCCCCATATATTCATTCATTCTGATATATAGTGAGCTCCAAACGTATTGGGGCAGTGACCATTTTGTTGTTGTTTGGCTCTGTACTCCAGCACCTGATTTTGATCATCAGGTGTTCCAAGACTGGTGAACAGTGGGTTGACACTTTGGATTTGAAATGATACAATGATTGAGTTTAAAGTGCAGGCTGTCAGCTTTAATTTGAGGGTAAATGACAACACTTTTTGTACATAGTTCCCTCAATTTTTGCTATCATTATTAGATAGCTCTGAATGAATCGTGAATAATAATGATGAGTGAGGAAGTTAGATGCACAAATATCATACACCCCCAAATGATAATCTCCCCTGTTATTATAATAGAGAGGTTAGTGTGTCTTGGGGTATATTTGTGAGTCTAACTTTCTCACTCATCATTATTTACGATTCATTCGGGACTATCTGTAATCATTGTAGCATCCACATGAATGTATGTGTTTAAAAGCATATTATATTCTTACTTACAATAAAAGTGACTCAAATGACAATACATTATTTACCATTCATTTCTATTGGGCACAAAATAATCTGAAACACAACCAAAACTAACAGCAAATGCATCCAACAAGTTTGTAGAGTCACAATCTTGACGTAATCATTGCGTGCTAGGAATATGGGATCAAATACTAAACTTTTGACTACTTTAATACACACAAGTTAATTTGTCTCAATACTTTTGGTCCCCTAAAATGGGGGTCTATATGAAAATATATTCATGTTAAAGTTGACAGTCTGCATTTTAACTTCATAGTCAAATCCTAAGTATTGGAGTACAGAGCCAAAACAACAACAAATGTGTCACTGTCCCAATACCTTTGGAGCTCATTGTATACAGCATACATGGAGTATACCAAACATTAAGAACACCTTCCTAATATTGAGTTGCTCACTGAGCCTCAATTCATCGGGGCATGACTACAAGGTGTCAAGCGTTCCACAGGGATGCTGGCCCATGTTGACTCCAATGCTTCCCACCGTTTTTTCAAGTTGGCTGGATGGATGTCCTTTGGGTGGAGGACCTGTCTTGATACACCCAGGAAACTGTTGAGTGTGAAAAACCCAGCAGTGTTGCAGCCATTAACAAAAACTGGTGCGTCTGGCACCTACTAACATACCCCATTAAAAGGAACTGAAATATGTTGTCTTGCCCATTCACCTTCTGAATGGCACAAATACACAATCCATGACTCAATTGTCTCAAGGCTTAAAGATCCTTCTTTAACCTGTCTCCTCCCCTTCATCTACACTGATTGAAGTTGACTTAACAAGTGACATCAATAAGGGATCATAGCTTTCACCTGGATTCACCTGGTCAATCTGTCATGGAAAGAGCAGCTGTTCTGTTTTGTATACTCAGTGTGTCTATATATACATACAGTGCCTTCGGAAAGTATTCAGACCCCTTGACTTGCCACATTTTCTTACGTTACAGCCTTATTCTAAAATTGATAAATTGTCCCCCCCCCCCTAAAATCTACACACAATACCCCATAATGACAAAGCAAAAAACATTTTTTTGGCTATGACGCTACAAAACTTGGCACACCTGGATTTGGGGAGTTTCTCCCATTCTTCTCTGCAGATCCTCTCAAGCTCTGTCAGGTTGGATGGGGAGCTTCACTCCACAGCTATTTTCAGGTCTCTCCAGAGTTGTTTGATCGGGTTCAAGCCTGGGCTCTGGCTGGGCCATTCAAGGACATTCAGAGACTCGTCCCGAAGCCACTCTTGTGTTGTCTTGGCTGTGTGCTTAGGGTCATTTTCCTGTTGGAAGATGAACCCTCGCCCCAGTCTGAGGTCCTGAGCGCATTGGAGCAGGTTTTCATCAAGGATCTTTCTGTACTTTGCTTTGTTCATCTTTGCCTCAATCCTGACTAGTCTCCCAGTCCCTGCCGCTGAAAAACATCCCCACAGCATGATGCTGCCACCGCCATGCTTCACCGTAGGGATGGTGCCATGTTTCCTCCAGATGTGACGCTTGGCATTTAGGCCAAAGTGTTCAATCTTGGTTTCATCAGATCAGAGAATCTTGTTTCTCATGGTCTGAGAGTCTTTACTGTATTTTACTGATGAGGGGCTTCCCTCTGGCCACTCTACCATAAATGCCTGATTGGTGGAGTGCTGCAGAGATGGTTGTCCTTCTGGAAGGTTCTCTCATCTCCACCATGGAACTCTGGAGCTCTGTCAGTGACCATCGGGTTCTTGGTCACCTCCCTGACCAAGGCCCTTCTCCACAGATTGCTCAGTTTGGCTTGGTGGCCAGCTCTAGGGAGAGTCTTGGTGATTTCAAACTTCTTCCATTTAAGGATGATGGAGGCCATTGTGTTCTTGTGGACCTTAAATGCTGCACACATTTTTTGGTACCCTTCCCCAGATCTGTGCATCGACACAATATTGTCGATAAGGAAAATTCCTTCGACCTCATAGCTTCGTTTTTGCCTGACATGCACTGTCAACTGTGGGACCATAGATTTAGATAGATGTGTGCCTTTCCAAATCATGTCCAATCAATTGAATTTACCACATGTGGACTCCAAGTTGTAGAAACATCAAGGATGATCAATGGAAACAGGATGCACCTGAGCTCAATTTCAAGTCTCATAGCAAAGGGTCTGAATACTTACAGTATGTAAATAAGGTATGTTTTTTATTTTGAATAAATTTGCGAACATTTCTACATTTTGCTTTGTCATTATGGGGTATTGTGTGTAGATTGCTGAGAAATGTTTTATTGACTCCATTTTGGAATAAGGCTGTAACGTAACAAAATGTGAAAAAAGTCAAGAGGTCTGAATACTTTCCGAAGGCACTGTACATTCTCACTCACCGGACAGTTTATTAGTTTCACCTATCTTGTACTGGGTCGGACCCCCCTTTGCCTCCAGAATACCAAGAATTCTTCGGGGCATGGAATCTACAAGTCGGAAATGTTACACATTCATGTTGGTACATGCTGACGCGGTGGTGTCATGCAGTTGCTGCAGATTGGACGGCGGTACACCACTGCAACCAGCCTGTACTGTTGACCAGAGAGTGTCCATAGACTGCCATCAGTATGACGCAACATCCCATCTGGTTTGGGCTTAGTCCCACTATCATTTGTTTTTCAACAGGACAATGACCCAAAATGCCTCCAGGCTGTGTAAGGGCTATTTGACCAAGCAGGAGAGTTATGGAGTGCTGCATCAGATGACCTGGCCTCCGCAATCACCTGACCTCAACCCAATTGAGATGGTTTGGGATGAGTTGGACTGCAGAGTGAAGGAAAAGTAGCCAACAAGTGCTCAGCATATGTGGGAATTCCTTCAAGACTGTTGGAAAAGCATTCCAGGTGAAGCTGGTTGAGAGAATGCCAAGAGTGTGCAAAGTTGTCATCAAGGCAAAGGGTGGCTACTTTGAAGAATCTCAAACATAAAATATATTTGGATTTATTTAACACTTTTATTTTTTTTATTTTGGTTACTACATGATTCCATATGTGTTATGTCATAGTTTTGATGTCTTCACTATTATTCTACAAATATTAACCATCCATGCAGTATCTAAGAATATTTTGGGCAGACGACACCTTGAAGGAGAGGCAGGTGTGCATATGGTAGTATTTCTCATGATTTAACATTTTGTTCCGATGACCCCATTGTTATGATGAGCATATCTGACCAGCTCTTAATCCAGGTTGTGGGGTCACTGATTTCTATGGCCTTTGCCCATTACACTCAGTATTTGGCTTGAAAGTGCCAACACATTGCAAGTGTGATGACATATGGAACTTGTGATGAATTAAGAATGACAATTTAGGCTAGAATGAATATTATCAACCGTCTGTATGATGATCTTGCGTGCTATAGGCAAACCTGCTCTGTAGTGTAGGATAAAGTCACGAGATTGTGTCCCATATGGGACCCTATTCCTCAGATAGTGCACTACTCTTGCGTGCTATAGGCTCTGTTTAAAAAAATTGTGCACTATATAGGGTGCTATTTGCGACAAAGACTAAATGATTTGGCTGGAAGACAGACTAAACATCTGTAGTCCTATAAACATCCAGATTGGGGCTGTAGCCACGGGTACAGTTCATGGTCTGAGTTTGTTTTGAAGTCTCCGGCAAGCGCCAGAGGGGGTTGTACAGAGCCCTGCCCGACTATAACTCGGTTTGTAAACATGCTTTACATTAACCAGCCGTGGGTACCCCTCTGACGAGGACCCCAGTCTGCACATCTGATGAGCAGGGAAGCAGGGATTCCTTTTGAAGTGAAGAGCATCAAACACAATATGCTTGTGGGGGATTTAAAAAAGGATATGGCTCAAATACAATTTTCTGTGGATGTGAGACAATTTAAATCAGGAGACAAAGGTTGGCCACTTTTTTTTCAATGTGTTTTTTTATCGAACTCGTTTGGGTTCCATTGTCAATGTGTGTTGCAGCTCAATTCTTCAATTTTTTTCCCCCACTAATTGGGCTTTTGACCAATCACATCAGCTCTGATAAAGATCTGATCTGATTGGTCAAAAAAAAAGTTGTTAAAATCGGTTTACCTGTCTGAACAGAGCATTGTCATATATTTTTAGGCCTAAATGATACTAATACATATGAAAACAGTCGTACACATTGTAAAACACAATCTATGCTTTATCTCCACAGCTTGGCCAAAGGGGATCCTTCTGCTTTTCTCCCCATAGTGAGTTATGCATTCATCTCCTATTCACCATACCTTGCTGAACACCTGGTGGTCTTCGGAGTGGAACTCGCTGGGAAGAATGACCTACGTTTTATCGAATGCATCTACAAGGTAAATCCACACATTGATTCTATTGTGTTCTTTAAAAAAAAAAAAAATCTATTAAGGGTAATAGTGTACAGTACCTGTCAAAAGTTTGGACACCTACTCATTCAAGGGTGTATCTTTATTTTGACTATTTTCCACATTGTAGAATAATAGTGAAGACATCAAAACTATTAAATAACACACATGGAATCATGTAGTAACCAAAAAGTGTTAAACAAATCCAAATATATTTTAGATTCTTCTAAGTAGCCACCCTTAGCCTTGATGACAGCTTTGCACACTCTTGACGTTCTCTCAACCAGCTTCATGAGGAATGCTTTTCCAACAGTCTTGAAGGAGTTCCCACATATGATGAGCACTTGTTGGCTGCTTTTCCTTCACTCTGCGGTCCAACTCATCCCAAACCATCTCAATTGGGTTGAGGTCGGGTGATTGTGGCGGCCAGGTCATCTGATGCAGCACTCATCACTCTCCTTCTTGGTCAAATAGCGCTTACACAACCTGGTGGTATGTTTTGGGTCATTGTCCTGTTGAAAAACAAATGATAGTATCACTAAGCCCAAACCAGATGGGATGGCGTATTGCTGTAGTAGCCATGCTGGTTAAGTGTGCCTTGAATTCTAAATAAATCACAGACCGTGTCACCAGCAAAGCACCATCACTCCTCCTCCTCCATGCTTCACGGTGGGAACCACACATCCGGAGATTATCCGTTCACCTACTCTGCTTCTCACAAACACACGGTGGTTGGAACCAAAGGACAGATTTCCACCGGTCTAATGTCCATTGCTTGTGTTTCTTGGCCCAAGCAAGTCTCTTCTTATTATTGGTGTCCTTTAGTAATGTGTTTTTTACACCCTTTTTTTTCTCCCCAATTTCGTGGTATCCAATTGTCCCATCGCTGCAACTCCCGTATGGGAGTGGCGATGGTCGAGAGTTGTGCACAGCCAGTCCTCTTCTGGCTGTGCCGGGTGGATATTATAACAGAACATGGTCAAGATGTTAAAATGTTCATAAATGACAAGCATGGTCAAATAATAATAATCATAGTAGTTGTCAAGGGTGCAACAAGCACGTCCGGTGAACAGGTCAGGGTTCCATAGCCGCAGGCAGAACAGTTGAAACTGGAGCAGCAGCACGGCCAGGTGGACTGGGGACAGCAAGGAGTCATCATGCCAGGTAGTCCTGAGGCATGGTCCTAGGGCTCAGGTCCTCCGAGAGAAAAAGAAAGAGAGCATATTTAAATTCACACAGGACACCGGATAAGACAAGAGAAATACTCCAGATGTAACAGACTGACCCTAGCCCCCCGACACAAACTACTGCAGCATAAATACTGGAGGCTGAGACAGGAGGGATCAGAAGGCACTGTGGCCCCATCCGATGATACCCCCGGACAGGGCCAAACAGGCAGGATATAACCCCACCCACTTTGCCAAAGCACAGCCCCCACACCACTAGAGGGATGTCTCCAACCACCAACTTACCGTCCTAAGACAAGGCCGAGTATAGCCCACAAAGATCTCCGCCATGGCACAACCCAAGGGGGGGGGGGGAAATTATTCTATATGTGTAGGGAAGTATTTAAACACTTGCTTAGGTCCAACCTCTGATCTTTCCAAGCATTTTTTTTGTTGCTAAAACAGGATAAAAATTGTAAGAAAAATAAGAAAACATATCAAATCAACCCAGACAGGAAGACCACGTCAGTGACTCAACCCACTCAAGTGACGCACCCCTCCCATGGACGGCATGGAAGAACACCAGTAAGCCAGTGACTCAGCCCCTGTAATAGGGTTAGAGGCAGAGAATCCCAGTGGAGAGAGGGGAACCGGCAAGGCAGAGACAGCAAGGGCGGTTCGTTGCTCCAGCCTTTCCGTTCACCTTCACACTCCTGGGCCAGACTATACTTAATCATAGGACCTACTGAAGAGAAGTCTTCAGTAAAGACTTAAAGGTTGATACTGAGTCTGCGTCTCTCACATGGGTAGGCAGACTATTCCATAAAAATGGAGCTCTATAGGAGAAAGCCCTACCTCCAGCCGTTTGCTTAGAAATTCTAGGGACAATTAGGAGGCCTGCGTCTTGTGACCGTAGCGTACGTGTAGGTATGTACGGCAGGACCAAATCGGAAAGATAGGTAGGAGCAAGCCCATGTAATGCTTTGTAGGTTAGCAGTAAACCTTGAAATCAGCCCTTTCCTTAACAGGAAGCCAGTGTAGGGAGGCTAGCACTGGAGTAATATGATCAGATTTTTTGGTTTGGTTTAACACTTTGTTTTGGTTACGACATGATTCCATATGTGTTATTTCATAGCTTTGATGTCTTGACTATTATTCTACAATGTAGGAAAATATAAAAAAAATAAGAAAAACCCTTGAATGAGTCGGTGTCCAAACTTTTGACTGGTACTGTAGGTTAACATGTTTCTGTGACATAGTTAAATAGTAAGGCTATCATCATGCACAGTGGAGGGATTTTACTCCATCGGTCTCCATTAGTATGGTAGGAAGAAGACACAGAGCGTCTTCTTGATGAAATCATGTTTTCGAATGTATCCCCCCCTGCCGCCGCCGCAACAATCCCACATCCAGACCAGTTGACTTATCTCCCAGCCTCATTCCTTCATGCCCTCCCTATGATTTAATGCTCTGTTCATTCACTGCGGGCTGGGATCTTTCCTGGGTCCTACTTTTCCAGTAGGCTCCCCACCACCGCTCTCCCCATGTCGTCTCTAACACGGAACAGTTTCTCCCAATAGCATGGACTCCCCCTCTAGATCCCCTCTCTCATACATCATAGCTATCATCGTAATGGTTCAAAATGGCAGTGTTTCCAGTATGTTTCTTCACAGGCAACGGTCGCACACTGACTTCAGTTTATTCCTTGGGGTCTCCTGAGGCCAACGGCTGTCTACCCAGACGCTCTGCTGTGGTTTAACCCCTCCGAGCTTCAGCTGAACCGCAATATTTTCCCCTAATACACACACACGGAAGACATTGCTATTGCGTCGCTCACTACCAATGAAGTCCTTTTGAAACAGTGCAGGATTTCCCCTGTAGAAGTAAAGGGTAGGCTACATGTGGGATTCCTTTTCATTCCTGTGGTGCTCAAATGACATGAATGGAGTCTTAAGGTACTCTAGGAATTCCATTCATTCTTATCTATTGGAAATGGTATAGGCCTCCACTGTCGGAATTCCTTTTTCCATGATATTATGCTTGGTCAAGGCTAAGCCATTTCCTTCATCGCACATTCTAA
The DNA here is from genome assembly GCF_901001165.1 of Salmo trutta. NCBI lineage: Eukaryota > Metazoa > Chordata > Actinopteri > Salmoniformes > Salmonidae > Salmo > Salmo trutta. Next base: position 10,068,213 of record NC_042960.1, read on the forward strand.
TATTACAGCTCCTCTCTCATCACAACCAACCGAGGACTTGGAAGGAATGACTTGTGTAAATGCATCAGGGTTTTTTCAGTCTTTCTGTTGAGGCTGTACTGTAGCCTCTGTTAACCCTTCTGGTTCTGATAGCAGGGTTTTCACTGAGCGGGCCCTGATCTGCAGCATCTGTATTTAACACACTCTGGTGTTTCCTTCCAGCTGGCAACCGGTGGTCGGCAGCACAGTGTCCTTGAGCAATTGTGTTTTATGAAGGATCACATGAAATCCTGCGGTGAACACAGGAACTCCATGTTGGTCCAAGTTCTCATCTCGGATCAGAATCCCCTCTTCTGTTCCCTTAGTGCTGAGGCCGCAGGCGAGCTATCTGCCTCTCACAGCATTGGTTCATTTTGGCGAGAGAGGAGAGGAGAGGGAGACCGAGAAGGAAGAGCGAGACCCTCTGCGATGGCTGGCGCCCAGTCACTGCTTCGCCTGGCTGGCACACACACACACACACAAATATGGGAAACAGATTGGGCCGACACACCAGCAGCATTTCATACAGAAGACAGTGCAGAGAGGAGACAAGCCATTTGCTCTGCGATTTGCTCTGCGATTTGCTCGGTGTAACAGGAAAGCACTCATTTAGCCCTCCTGTCATACGTACTGCCATCTTTCCCTGAACTCATGTTAACTATAGTGAGTTTTACAATTATCAATAGAATGTTTGGATTTGTCATGCGTTCCAGCTCCTATTATTCCCTTTTCACATGAATTAAGTGTATCGAGGCAAGGGATACATGTCATTTTTTGGAAGGGAAAACGAACTCCATATACTTTTAAAGTGATTAAAACCAAATGGAAACTGTAGAAAATATAATGGACCTACATTTATACTGTTTCTTGACTGTGTCCAGCTCACTAATAATCATTCAAATGAAACCTACAGTGAAGGAAAAAAGTATTTGATCCCCTGCTGATTTTCTACGTTTGCCCACTGACAAAGAAATTATTAGTCTATAATTTTAATGGTAGGTTTATTTGAACAGTGAAAGAGAGAATTAAAAACAAATCCTGAAAAACGCATGTCAAAAATGTTATAAATTGATTTGCATTTTAATGAGGGAAATAAGTATTTGACCCCTCTGCAAAACATGACTTGGTGGAAAAACCCTTGTTGGCAGTCAGAGGTCAGACGTTTCTTGTAGTTGGCCACCAGGTTTGCACACATCTCAGGAGGGATTTTGCCCCACTCCTCTTTGCAGATCTTCTCCAAGTCATTAAGGTTTCGAGGCTGACGTTTGGCAACTCGAACTTTCAGCTCCCTCCACAGATTTTCTATGGGATTAAGGTCTGGAGACTGGCTAGGCCACTCCAGGACCTTAATGTGCTTCTTCTTGACCCACTCCTTTGTTGCCTTGGCCGTGTGTTTTGGGTCATTGTCGTGCTGGAATACCCATCCACGACCCATTTTCAATGCCCTGGCTGAGGCAAGGAGGTTCTCACCCAAGATTTGACGGTGCATGGCCCCGTCCATCGTCCCTTTGATGCTGTGAAGTTGTCCTGTCCCCTTAGCAGAAAAACACCCCCAAAGCATAATGTTTCCACCTCCATGTTTGACGGTGGGGATGGTGTTCTTGGGGTCATAGGCAGCATTCCTCCTCCTCCAAACACGGCGAGTTGAGTTGATGCCAAAAGCTCCATTTTGGTCTCATCTGACCACAACACTTTCACCCAGTTGTCCTCTGAATCATTCAGATGTTCATTGGCAAACTTCAAACGGGCATGTATATTTGCTTTCTTGAGCAGGGGGACCTTGCGGGCGCTGCGGGATTTCAGTCCTTCACGGCGTAGTGTGTTACCAATTGTTTTCTTGGTGACTATGGTCCCAGCTGCCTTGATCATTGGCAATATCCTCCCGTGTAGTTCTGGGCTGATTCCTCACCGTTCTCATGATCATTGCAACTCCACGAGGTGAGATCTTGCATGGAGCCCCAGGCCAAGGGATATTGACAGTTCTTTTGTGTTTCTTCCATTTGCAAATAATCGCAGCAACTGTTGTCACCTTCTCACCAAGCTGCTTGACGATGGTCTTGTAGCCCATTCCAGCCTTGTGTAGGTCTACAATCTTGTCCCTGACATCCATGGAGAGCTCTTTGGTCTTGGCTATGGTGGAGAGTTTGGAATCTGATTGATTGATTGCTTCTGTGGACAGGTGTCTTTTATACAGGTAACACGCTGAGATTAGGAGCACTCCCTTTAAGAGTGTGCTCCTAATCTCAGCTCGTTACCTGTATAAAAGACACCTGGGAGCCGGAAATCTTTCTGATTGAGAGGGGGTCAAATACTTATTTCCCTCATTTAAAATACAAATCCGTTTATAATATTTTTGACATGCATTTTTCTGGATTTGTTGTTATTCTGTCTCTCACAGTTCAAATAAACCTCCCATTCAAATTATAGACTGATCATTTCTTTGTCAGTGGGCAAACGTACAAAATCAGCAGGGGATCAAATACGTTTTTCCCCTCACTGTAGACAGTCGGGTAGCATTAAATTTCAAATGCATTGGATACAGGACAATTTCTTTGCACGTTTTGATGGTGAAGAAGTGAACACATTTTCAGTGCGACCCTCTGGACCTTCTTGAAGACCGAATGTGGCCCCCGGTGCAAAATGAGTTAAACCCCTGTACTAGATACTTTGCAATGTGATCTTCAATGACAATTCAATGAATGTTGTTTTGATCTTTGCATTTTTTACTGTTTGAATGAAACAACATGGTGTATTTTTGATTTGAAAGAATTTTTCAGCAGGGAGAATTCAGCCGTGTGTGTCATACTGTCTATTGTTCACCCACATCTAGGTACTGCGGGATCTCTTCCACTACAAACCCGTCCTGACCAAGCAGCAGTTCCTCCAGTTTGGCTTTGCAGAAAGAAAGACCTGCATCCTCTGTGACGTCATCGCCTTCGCCCTGCAGAAACACAAAGAGCTCAGCAAAGGCAACAAGGTCAGTCTGTCTCCCTCAGCTTTGACGAGCCTAGAGCAAAGAGTATCATCAACGACATGATAATGATGACGCGGTATTCACGGTGCAATTAACTATTGCACCCTCTTGATTAGACCATGTCTGTATTGTAATAGAGAATGCGTTCTCAATAGCCTACCTGGTAAAAGAAAAGGTTCATGTATTGCATCTGTGTGTGTTGCAGCCAAAGCCAAGAGCTCGTTTTCAGGCCTCGAGTTCAGACTCCAAAAGTGAGGCTCTCCCATTTCAGGCTGAAACAATGAATCCCATGGCCACCACAGTAAGTCTTTGCCATGGACATGACAGTGTAGACCAACAGACCTGTTCAACTCTCTACACTTTATCAAAGAGGCCTGAGCTAGCCTAGTTAAATAAAGGTTAAATAAAACATTTTAAAATAATAAAATAGTCCGTTGTAATTCTGCATGAGTACATGGCCCGGCCTTAACATGATTAGGTGAGATGGTTCTTTCCCACAGTTGTCCCTAAGCAGGCCACTAGTGGAGAGACACATTGGTGGTGACTCCTGGGTCTCCTCTAGTAGAACCTCAGATAATGAAGAGGAAGAGGGGCTGGGACTGGACGAGGTCCAGAACCAAGTACCTACAGTCCCTCAAACAGTGAGTACCAGCATACTTCTCCACAATATAAGCACAGACACACACACCCACAACACAGCCCTTCTCTCTGTAACACACAGCACCAAAGTGACACACACACACACACACACACGCACACACACACGCACACACACACACACACACACACACACACACACACACAGACTGGATTGTGACCACCCTTCCAGGACCTGGTGGTGGAGGGGAGGCTGGCAGCGCTGGCGGCCCAGCTGCTGCAGGTCCAGACCAGGCTGGGGAGGCTCTCGGCCCTGGAGCAGAGGCTGGAGCTTCTAGAGAAGGCCTCGGCCGGGAGGATCACTATTGACAAGCACCAGTGGGAGAACCTGGAGAGCAGAGTGCTACTGCTGGAGACCAGACTGACCCTCTCCACAGCCACGGCCCAGGTAGGCTCTGTGTGTGTGTCCCTATCCACTGCTAAGGGATTATTGGATACTGTGTGTCTGCATGCGTGTCAGCCATAGCCCAGGTAGGAAGGGATCTCTACACCACATCTGTCCGATCTGAAGACGCTTCTAAAGAACTCTCCGTACCTCTATCCAATGACAAGTGGAAGCAGATGTTGAACTAATGATGTCAGTCCATTCCAGAATGTCTGCTGTATCTCTGTTTGCTGGTTAAAGATGGAAAAATGTACAGCTTTCAAGGTTTTTGGGGGGTTTTTTCCCTCTAGGAGTCGTCATCACTTATCAATGGAGGTTGGAGTCATCACATGGCAGATAATGCAACAGAAGTCACGGGTTGGAACTGATTTTGACAGTGAAAGTATCTTAGTAGAGTATTGATGAGGCCATTGTATACAACAACTGAAATACAGTAATAGAAAGATCAAATTCCCAGTGTGATATAAAAGTTCAACTGATGCTCACATACCCTTAGAGTCAAGACCCAGTCCTCCAGAGAGCCTCCTACACAACTCTGGCTGTGAGCGTCCTCAGTCCTCCACCCTTTCTGCTAGCTATCCCATCATCAGCCCCTGTGTGACAACTGCACCCCCAGAGGTAATGGCAGATATTACAAGTGTGTATGTATATGTATATGTATATCTGTATGTCTGTCTGTCATGGAAACATTGGACTATTTGGGCTGAATTCAATCTGTAGTATTGTGAAAGATCCACGTTATAGGTCAATTTAAATTTTAAAGGCAATGTTTGAGGAGATTTCGTTCACGGTAAACTCTGCATATGAGGAGTCAACTGGACATGACCTTAGCATTTTTACGCGGATCTTCCGCAATACGGATGAAATCAAGCCCTTAGTTTTTCATTCATTCTTGACTCATTTTCTATAGGAGAATATGAAAGAGAGATTGGAAAGGATAGCCAACATGTAAGTACTGTAGATCTGTTGTATTCCCTCAAATGTTAACCAAGGCTAATACACCATCTACTGTATATAAAATAATACTGCATTTATGTTTAACTTCATTACGATTTGTTCTTCTCCTTTGTTTTAGGATGAAAGACACTTCCAGCCTTTTAAGAAGTATAGAACCCTCAATGTAAATTCAGACTTTTAAAAAAATGTATTTTTGTAATTGCTCTCTGGATTAGTATGTTAGTGATGAATAAAGGTATCATGGATAAATATCGACTTGTGTTCACAATCCATTATAAACAGTACTAGTCAAAAGTTTGGACACCTACTCATTCAAGGGTTTTTCTTAGTTTTTACTAATTTTTTTTACATTGTAGAATAATAGTGAAGACATCAAAACTATGAAATAATACATATGGAATCATGTAGTAACCAAAAAAAGTGTTAAACAAATCAAAATATATTTTAGATTCTTCAAAGTAGCCACCCTTTTCCTTGATGACAGCTTTGCACACTCTTGGCATTCTTTCAACCAGCTTCACCTGGAATGCTTTTCCAATAGTCTTGAAGGAATTCCCACATAAGATGAGCACTTGTTGGCTGCTTTTCCTTCACTCTGCGGTCCAACTCATCCCAAACCATCTCAATTGGGTTGAGGTCAGGTGATTGTGGAGGCCAGGTCATCTGATGCAGCACTCATCACTCTCCTGCTTGGTCAAATAACCCTTACACAGCCTGGATGTGTTTTTTGGGTCATTGTCCTGTTGAAAACAAATGATAGTCCCACTAAGCGCAAACCAGATGGGATGGCTTATCGCTGCAGAATGCTGTGGTAGCCATGCTGGTTAAGTGTGCCTTGAATTCTAAATAAATCACTGACAGTGTCACCAGCAGAGCACCCTCCTCCATTTCTTTTGTTTGTTTTTAACCTTTTAATTTAATTAACTAGGTAAGTCAATCAAGAACAAATTCTTATTTGCAATGACGGCCTACCGGGGAACAGTGGGTTAACTACCTTGTTCAGGGGCAGAACAGACTTTTACCATGTCAGCTCTGGGATTTGATCCAGCAACCTTTCGGTTACTGGCCCAATGCTCTAACCACTAGGCTACCTGCTACACCATCACACCTCCTCCATGCTTCACGGTGGGAACGACACATTCGGAGATCATCTGTTCAACAACTCTGCATCTAACAAAAACATGGCGGTTAGAACCAAAAATCTCACATTTTGACTCATCAGACCAAAGGACCGATTTCCACCGGTTTAATGTCCATTGGTCGTGTTTCTTGGCCCAAGCAAGTCTCATTGGTGTTCTTTAGTAGTGGTTTCTTTGCAGCAATTCGACCATGAAGGCCTGATACACACAGTTTCCTCTGAACTGTTGATGTAGAGATGTCTGTTACTTGAACACTGAAGCATTTATTTGGGATGCAATTTCTGAGGCTGGTAACTCTAATGAACTTCCATGCAGCAAAGGTAAGGTCCTTTCCTGTGGAGGTCCTCATGAGAGCCAGTTTCATCGTAGCGCTTGATGGTTTTTTCGACTACACTTTTCTGGATTGACTGAAGTAATGATGGACTGTCATTTCTCTTTGCTTATTTGAGCTGTTATTGCCATAATATGGACTTGGTCTTTTACCAAATAGGGCAATCTTCTGTATACCACCCCTACCTTGTCACAACACAACTGATTGGCTCAAACACATTAATAAGGAAAGAAATTCCACAAATGAACTTTTAACAAGGCACACCTGTTAATTGAAATGCATTCCAGGTGACTACCTCATGAAGCTGGTTGAGAGAATGCCAAGAGTGCAAGCCGTCATCAAGACAAACGGTGGCTACTTTGAAGAATCTCAAATATAAAACATATTTTGATTTGTTAAACTTTTTTGGTTACTACATGATTCCATATGTTATTTCATAGTTTTGATGTCTTCATTATTATTCTACAATGTAGAAATTAGTACATTTAAAGAAAACCCTTGAATGAGTAAGTGTGTGTCCAAACTTTAGACTGGTACTGTAATTCTGTATTTTATTTGCACAAACAATTTTATGTACAATGCCCGGTCTTGTGTAACCTTACTTTCAATCAGGGTGGCGTGTCGGAATACCCGTCAACTGAGGGCTCTATTCAATCCGTATAGCGGAAGTTCAGCATGTGAAATTTATAAGCAACGTTTCCGCGTAGGCGGACACTACATTCACGGTAAACGCTGGATGTCAGTTTAATTGGAAATAACCTTTTACATTTCTGTCACGCAATCTGTAATTCTTCAGCGATGCAAATTGAATAAAGCCTCAAGGTGTGTTGATGTCTACTTTGCAGTTGCGCCTAAACTGACACCAGTAGAGGTCACTAACAGACCTCTGAGACGTCTTCTCTGGCTATACTGGACTGTACTCCAGCTCCCGTTCAATCATCCTTCCTCCTCATAGTAGAGCTCTCCTAGGCCCTGTACGGACTGCAATGTATGAAGATCAATTGCATTTTGAAATGAAGGCTAGGAGAAAGGACACAAGGAATTAATAATTTGAGAAAGTCTAATTCTGCTCAAAGTTTCTCATTCAGGCCGAGATTCAATTCAAGGCATGTTATAAAGCAGTGGTTTCTCAAACGTCTCATTGAGATCCCCAGACCTTTCATGTACTTGATCTATTCTAGAGCTAGCAAACCTTATTCAATTTGTCAACTATACTGAACAAAAATATCAATGCAACAATTTCAGTGATTTAAAAAAAAAATTAACAGTTTTTACAGTTCATACAAGGAAATCAGTCAATTGAAATAAATTCATTATGCCCTAATCTGGATTTCAAATGAGTGGGCAGGAGCGCAGACATGGGAGGGAATAGGCCCACCCACTGGGGAGCCAGGCCCAGCCAATCAGAATGAGTTTTTCCCTCACAAAAGGGCTTTATTATAGACAGAAATACTCCTCGGTTTCATCAGCTGTTCGGGTGACAGGTCTCAGATGATCCCGCAGGTGAAGGAGCCAGATGTGGAGGTCCTGGGCTGGCATGGTTACACATGGTCTGCGGTAGTGAGGCTGGTTGGGCGTACTGCCAAATTCTCTAAAACTACGTTGGAGGTGGCTTATGGTAGAGAAATTAACATTAAAATATCTGGCAACAGCTCTTTTGGGCATTCCTGCAGTCAGCATGCCAATTGCGCGATCCCTCAACTTGAGAACTGCACATTTTAGAGTGGCCTTTTCTTGTCCCCAGCGCAAGGTGCACCTGTGTAACAATCATGCTATTTAATCAGCTTCTTGATATGCTTATTTCTATATGCAGCGTTGTACCGTGAATGTGGTCTTTGCTGACAAAGTGCTCTTTAATTGAATCCTGACCTAAATATCATAAAAATGCATAATAAAACCAAAAACAATGACCAAGGAGAGTTGTGGATCCAAAGAAATGGACAACCCAGTGTGCTGGAGCATGGTGCTTGCAACACCAGAGATTTGGCTTTGATTCCTATAAGTGCCACATAAGCTGTGGTGTAATCGAGGATTGGCCACAGTACAAACACTCAAGAGGCAGGTTTAAGGCAAAATATAGACTTTTAATGACAAACTTAGCTGGGGACGGATCAAAAGCCAGGACCTCCCTGGGGCTGAACAACCACCAAATCGGTCACCTTCTGAGGCTTAGAACCATGGTTCTGAGGGGCCCACAACATGATCAAACTCTAATTCAAAAGGCCTAGCTCTGTCAGAGCATAACTTACTCAATCAAACTGAACCAAAGACCTACATTCAAACAAAGGTCCATGGAGCTTGGACAGTCTTCAGTATCTCCTGCTGCTCTCTCTAAGTGGCAAACCCCCAATCAGTGGTGTAAAGTACTTAAGTAAAAATAGTTTTTGGGGATATCTGTACTTTACATTACTTTTTATATTTTTGACAACTTTTACTTTTAGTTCACTACATTCCAAAATAAAATAATGTACTTTTTACTCTATACATTTTGTCTGACACCCAAAAGTGCTAGTTACAATTATAATGCTTAGCAGGACAGGAAGATGGTCAAATTCACGCACTTATCAAGAGAACATCCCTGGCATCTCTACTGCCTCTGATCTGACAGACTCCATAAACACAAACTTCGTTCGTAAATTAAATTAATACATGTAATGGTGCCTTCTGGTTTGCTTAATATAAGTAATTTGAAATGATTTATAACTTTACTTTTGATACTTAAGTATATTTAAAACCAAATACCTTTAGACTTTTACTCAAGTAGTATTTTACTGGATGACTTTCACTTGAGTCATTTTCTATTAAGGTGTCTTTACAATTGGGTACTTTTTCCACCACTGTCCCCAATGCATCTTCTTCAATGAAGGCATCCAATAAATGTTGCATTACCAAATGTATTAACGGAGTCCAAAAACAAATGTGTTCAAATGCCTCTTGATTTTCATGCTTGTATATTTCACATACAAAATCTTTATATTTCACCAACATACAAAAATGCAGCGCTTTTGATGATCCTTTATTTCCCTGACCACAGTGTGATGCATGGATTTGACCACTAGAGTTCACTAACAGACAGGTATACAGTATATTCCAGCTGACATGATTAATTCATGCTTCATTGTTGTCCTCTAGTGGTCATTCTATGTATAAGAGAACAATACATCCGTCTTATCCTTCACTGCTACTTTGAATATTTGCAAAGTGCTCTGTGAGATGGAATGTTTTCAGAGCAAATTGCCACTAAATCTGAACGGTCATTCCTAGAGGGTCCATTCATTGACCCCTTGTTCTAGAGACAGCAAGTTAGAACAGAGCTAGCCTAACCTCTCAGACCTTTCTCCCTCCGTCTCTCCTTCCCTCTTACCTGTTGTTTAGCTCAGCTCCCAGGCCTCTAGCTGGCTGAAGCTGTTGGAGAGGCGAAACATCCAGATCATGTGGGGACCTGTCTGAAAGGATGTACACATTAGTATTCTGGAACAGAGCCTGCTATTGCAAATCCAAGGTACTGTTCCTGAACATTGTTATTGACTTTCAGTGTGAGTCAGGAGTAAGTATGTGATGCAGCTCAGCAAAAACATGGGTAGATCAGAGGTGAGCCCTGAGTGGAGGTGGTGTGTGTGTCTGTCTCTAGTTGTTTGTGAATGTGTGCATGTTTCCCTCTGCTTGTGTGTGTGTGTGTGTGTGTGTGTGTGTGTGTGTGTGTGTGTGTGTGTGTGTGTGTGTGTGTGTGTGTAGAGCAGCTTACCGTGATGCTGGGAGCTCAGCAGGGGCTGCCAGCTGGCAGAGTGAGACCACACAGTCTCTGTAGTAAAGTCTGATCATAGACCTACAGAGCGAGAACCAAAAGTAGCAGATCCACACATTCCTCCTTTTAGACTCAACAAACGGCATGTAACTCCTTTCAAAAAAACACCCCCACGTCCCTCCTTTCCTCCCCCAAATCCAACAGGAGACCCTGGACCACCCCCAACCCTCCCCCATACTGAAACACCCAGTCTGGGTTACTACATGACTGCTGCGGCCTGACGGTGAGACCTGCCCTACCCAGATGTGGCTAAGCCGGGGGAGAAGTCCTTAATCACTTCTTCTCCACTGCTATGTTTCCTCAAGATTGTTCCCTAAACCCTGCTTGTCTTTACTGGCTGTGTGTGAGGGTTTTAATGTTATGTTCTGTACTGTGCATCCTGTGTTTTCTGCGTGTGTTGACTGTTGTTGGGATTATGCGGTTGTGTCTTGCTGTATGTAGTCTATCAAGAGAAACTCCTCTCCCAAGAAAAAGAATGTTCTATGAGTTGAATACAACATACACCTGAAGAGTACTATGAAGCACTGTTGTGATCTCCTGCCTGAACAAACACATCTCTTGCATTGTGTGGAGTTGAAGAGAGACGCTCCATTTCAGCTTAAAGTAATTACCCGGAGCTGTAGGGCTTTTGGAAGGGGAGGAAGTGTATTCACTAGAAACATACCCCCTCCCTAATGTCGATATTTATTGAATAAAGGGAAGTGCTCCAAGGCTAAATCATGTTGAATGAAGCCCATTGATTCCATCAATCTTTTTCTTTGCAATTGTCTTCTCAGTCATCAGTTTAGTTCAATATGAATTGCAGTAAAATGGTCAATCCTCCAAGGCATTAGATTGGATTATTAGATTTTTTGTTGTTGTTGTTGCTGTCATTTCAATGTTGTTTTCTTGTTTTATGGACTTGACTATGAACCAATATGCTTATTCTACCCTAAAGGAATGTATATTTTACAGCAGAAAGGCCTACTACTGTCCAACAAGGAATAAACAAACTATGGCATCTGTTCACTCCAAAGTGTATTTCTGATAAAAGGCTGTAATATTACGTCTGTGTTGTCCTATTGCTAAAACATACCTACTATACCGTAAGTCAAACACCATCTGCTCAAGTAGCTGTTTCAACAGCAAACCCCTTCCCTCCATATAGACAAAAATATAAACACAACATGTAACAATTTCAATGATTTTCCTGATTTGCAGTTCACATAAGGAAATCAGTCAATTGAAATAAATTCATTAGGCCCTAATCTATGGATTTCACATGACTGGGAATACAGATATGCATCTGTTGGTCACAGAGACTGTACCTTAAAAAAAGGTAGGGTGTGGATCAGAAAACCAGTCAGAATCTGGTGTGATAACCATTTGCCTCATGCAGTGCGACACATTTCCTTCACATAGAGTTGATCATGCTGTTGATTGTGGCCTGTGGAATGTTGTCCCACTCCTCTTCAACGGCTTTGCGAAATTGCTGATTACTGGCGGGAACTGGAACACGCTGTCTTACACGTTGATCCAGAGCATCCCAAACATGCTCAATGGGTGACATGTCTGGTGAGTCGGCAGGCCATGGAAGAACTGGGACATTTTCAGCTTCCAGGAATTGTGCACAGATCCTTGAGATGTGGGGGCGTGCATTATCAGGCTGAAACGTGATGGTGCTGGATGAATGGCACAAAAATGGGCCTCAGGATCTGGGCCTCAGGATCTATCGTCACAGTATCTCTGTGCATTCAAATTGTCATCGATAAAATTCAAATGTGTTCGTTGTCCGTAGCTTCGTCAGTTGTGCAAACCCACAGTTTCATCAGCTCTGGTGGACATTCCTGCAGTCAGCATGCCTATTGTACACGCCCTCAAAGCTTGAGACGTCGCTGGCATTGTGTTGTGTGACAAAACTGCACATTTTAGAGTGGCCTTTTATTGTCCCCAGCACAAGGTGCACCTGTACATTGATCATGCTGTTTAATCAGTTTCTTGATATGCCACCTGTCAGGTGGATGGATTATCTTGGCAAAGGTGAAATGCTCACTAACAGGGATGTAAACAAATTTGAGAGAAATAAGCTTTTTGTACGTATTAAACATTTCTTGGATCTTTTATTTCAGCTCAAGAAACACGGGACCAACACTTTACATGTTGCGTTTATATTTTTGTTCAGTATCTATGCCATTCAGCATATCCAAAGCAACTTACAGTCATACATTTTATATATGGGTGGTCCAACCCACTATCCTGGCGTTGTTAGCATCATGGTCTACCAATTGAGCTACAGTTTTTAACTGAAAGCCAGATACCATCAGGGTCCCAATTCACTCTGCTCTAAAATGAATACGCTAGCCACCGCAATGATTCATGATGTCATCACAATGTGTCAAGACTAAGAGCCCCAGAGGCTGATATTAAGACAGACAGAGTGAGAGAGAGGAAAAGAAGTTCATAATGAATGGGTTATTATCTTTTGTTGATTAGCCTTGGCTGGAACACATGGCTCTGTCTGTCGCTCCTCACATCTACCTTCATCTGCACCTCCACTCCAGCCTTCATCAGTCACAGCAGTACTGAGAAAACAGACAGAACGAGAGATAGAAAGAGAGAGGGAAGAAAGAGGGATAATCTAAGAGGGAGCTGGCACTCGACACATTCTTTCAGGGTCCTGAGTGTATGTGTGTGCTATATGCATCTGTGTGCGCCCCACCACTCCTCCCTCCTCTCACACCAGTCCACATTCAATTTCACCACCCCCCCAATTAGCTGGATCTCAAGCATGCCCATGAACTCTTTACCTTTCTGATTGGTTAGCCCCATAGCAGACAGACATGGCAGGCACCGCCGCTGCTTGGGCCATGCTAGGCTAATTGGAGTAATCAGTCATTGTAATGACTGCTGCGGGTATAGATGACTGAAATGTACAGGCCCAAGCTGAGCAGTGAAGACTGAAATGTATGGGCCCAAACCGGGCAGTGAAGTGCCTTAGACACACGCCTGCGATCAAATGTGACACTTAGCTTATAGCGGATTCTCCCCATGACTGTCCACAGTAAGTGGTAGTTATTGGTTATTGTTTGTCGGCTCTTTCCTGAGCTCATGGGTAAAGGGACTTTGATGTTTTTGTTATCTGCCTATACGCAGACTATGCGCTGCAGGTAGGGGCCCGCGGCTGCTAGGGGGACTATTTGGGGGGGGGGGGGGACCTCAGTTGGGGGTTCTCAACTTACTGTTGAAAGATAGCATAGAAGAATATACCACGTGCAATTTCGAAATTTGGTAGCTAGTGCATCAGCAGTTTTTCTTGTGTTATGTCAGTCACTGAAAGTCAATCATGTCGATAAGGTTGCTCGGTAAGTTAGTCTAGCCAGTTATTTAAACCTTCATGGCTGAACCATATCCCGCTTAGGGCCCCTGTGTAAGAACATCTAGTCATTGTTGATTTGATTCACATTAAGATTCCGTTATTATCTTACCTAACATTTGTCTCGGTTCCAAGCCGGTCATCCTGCGGACAATTTACCTACTTCACGCTGAGGATTGTTTTTCTAACACTCCAATTTAACTCCACTATTTCTCCTCATTGTTTTGTTCCGAAAAGAATTTCCTCCGCTCGATCTAATGATTGATTGCAAATTTAGTCTTATTTCTCACTCTCTCGGCCAATAGAAGCCAAGTTGTTATAGTTGGACCCGGGCCAAAAGCCCTCTGGGTTGCCAATCAAAACAGTTTCCACAGGGCTATGGGAAGTCCTACAATAACATCTTATCATTGTGAGCGAGGACACTAGGCGAGCTGTGGAGGTCACTCGGACATGGAGTTGAAAAATAAACACTGCGGCTCTATCTCACATTGTCAATGTGCTGCTGAGGTCACCGCCCGAGCAGACGCTAACAAACGACAGTGGACTGTTGGCAGGACCTGCATCAGAGTCTGGGTAAAGAAGGCTATAGAAAGAAAAGAGGCACATTGGCCCACTACACACCACAAATCAGTGGTGGAAACATACAGTTGAAGTCGGAAGTTTACATACACCTTAGCCAAATACATTTAAACTCAGTTTTTCACAATTCCTGACATTTAATCCTAGTATAAATGCCGTTTTAGGATCACCACTTTATTTTAAGAATGTGAAATGTCAGAATAATAGTAGAGAGAATGATTTATTTCAGCTTATTTTTCTTTCATTACAATTCCAGTTGGTCAGAAGTTTACATACACTCAATTAGTATTTGGTAGCATTGCCTTCAAATTGTTTAACTTGGCTCAAACATTTCGGGTAGCCTTCCACAAGCTTCGCACAATAAGTTGGGTGACTTTTGGCCCATTCCTCCTGACAGAGCTGGTGTAACTGAGTCAGGTTTGTAGGCCTCCTTGCTTGCACACGCTTTTTCAGTTCTGCCCACAAATTTTCTATGGGATTGAGGTCAGGGCTTTTGTGATGGCCACTCCAATACCTTGACTTTGTTGTCTTTAAGCCATTTTGCCACAACTTTGGAAGTATGCTTGGGGTCATTGTCCATTTGGAAGACCCATTTGCGACCAAGCTTTAACTTCCTGAATGATGTCTTGAGATGTTGCTTCAATATATCCACATCATTTTCTATCCTCATGATGCCATCTATTTTGTGAAGTGCAGCAAAGCACCCCCACAACATGATACTGCCACCCCCATGCTTCACGGTTGGGATGGTGTTCTTCAGCTTGCAAGTCTCCCCCTTTTCCCTCCAAACATAACAATGGTCATTATGGCCAAACAGTTCTATTTTTGTTTCATCAGACCAGAGGACATCTCTCCAAAAAGTATGATCTTTGTCCCCATGTGCAGTTGCAAACCGTAGTCTGGCTTTTTTATGGCGGTTTTGAAGCAGTGGCTTCTTCCTTGCTGTTGATATAGGACTCGTTTTACTATGGATATAGATACTTTTGTAAATGTTTCCTCCAGCATCTTCACAATGTCCTTTGCTGTTGTTCTGGGATTGATTTGCACTTTTCGCACCAAAGTACATTCATCTCTAGGAGACAGACTGCGTCTCCTTCCTGAGCGGTATGACGGCTACGTGGTCCCATGGTGTTTATACTTGCGTACTATTGTTTGTACAGATGAACGTGGTACCTTCAGGCGTTTGGAAATTGCTCCTAAGGATGAACCAGACTTGTGGAGGTCTACAATTTTTTTTATGAAGTCTTGGCTGATTTCTTTTGATTTTCCCATGTCAAGCAAAGAGGCGTGAAGGTAGGCCTTGAAATACATCCACAGCTACACCTCCAATTGACTTAAATGTTGTCAATTAGCCTATCAGAAGCTTCTAAAGCCATGACAATTTTCTGGAATTTTCCAAGCTGTTTAAAGGCACAGTCAACTTAGTGTATGTAAACTTCTGACCCACTGGAATTGTGATACAGTGAATGATAAGTGAAATTATCTATCTGTAAACAATTGTTGGAAAAATTACTTGTGTCATGCACAAAGTAGATGTCCTAACCGACTTGCCAAAACTATAGTTTGTTAACAAGAAATGTATGGAGTGGTTGAAAAACGAGTTTTAATCACTCCAACCTAAGTGTATGTAAACTTCTGACTTCAACTGTATTTGTCCAGGAAAAATGTATCAAATATATCTGTCCTATCATGACCGTTGTGAAACAGAAACAGCATCTGCTGCAAAGGCCTGTCGGATTGTCAGACCTTGTGGCAACAGGCCAGTCATCATGGTTGAAAAACATGGCTGGGATAAAGGCTGTTTAGAGAATAAATAACACAAGACTATCTCGCCGAGCAAAGGGTTTGCAGAGTTTTTATAGAATGCTGAACCAATGTAAGCCCTTCTGCCTCTGTTTACATTGAAGATATCTCAACCCCGAGCAACGCTGGGAGTTGGCAGGGAGTTCTACTCTCTCTTTCGTTCCCACCATAGTTTGTAAAGAACATATTAAATAACCTCTTGTAGTTCTTATCTTAAAATCGGTTCCAAACCCCTCCAAAACAATAACTACATCCTGTGGTCGATAACCAATCGACCACGGCAGAGGATAGGACGAGGTCACACACACGTTTCCGTAAACATCTAGACATTTCTGAAGCAAGGCGTCATGTAATGCAGTTTAAATGATAAACAGAGGGTAAAGGAGTAAACTTCCATGAACGAATGAGAATGTCTCTCACACTTTTTCTAAGGGGTGGCCAGTAATTAGAGCCTAAGGGTATTTTCAATGGATGCGTGTCCTTTTAAATTGGCCCATTCTTTTTGAGTGACTAATTTTATCCCTGGCTGTCAATCATCATTGCTAAATATGCTCCATGATGTCATATCATTCTTGCGAAAGCAACAATGCTGGGAAAGTTGACGGCTCGACATACAGACATATATACTCATATTGTTTCTCTACGACCTTTGGGTTGCTTTTCAGTTCTCTAAAGCAGAGGCACTGATACCACACCATCCTCAGAGTCAACTTAATTGCTATGCAACAGGAATTTGATCATTTTCTGCTTTACATGCTCCATAGGAATACTGACAAAATATTGTGTTGGCTTATATGGGTTAAAGGGGCGTTTTATTCAGACTGTGGAGGGAGTTTGTTGACTGACTGTCAATCAGATTAAATGGCAGCCAGTCAGCGACCTTCTAGTCTGGTAGGTACTGTCTGTGTTTGCAGCCTAACCTTCTCACACAGGCACCATCCCTCCACCACCAATTAGCAGCCTATCTTACACACCACAAGGCAACAGTGTGCTTCATGAGTTTGGTGAAGTCCTGCTGAAATCGATAACTTATGTGTAAATCACTTTTTATTTTTGAACGCATGCTGCCAGAACATGCTGCTTTGACCTTACAGTAATTGGTTGAAATGAAGAGAATCATCATAGTCAAAAATAGAATAGGGAAATCAATTTTGGCAGCGGTGACTCAACTGTAAGTCATTTCCACTGTGCCATTTTCTCCTCAGACAACATAAGCAATGAGTTCACGAGAACCTTACAGGAGAGAAACTCACAAAGTTGTTGTGGGCTAGTTCTATGTGTCCAGAAGAGCGGGATCCAACTGGACACACACTGGTTGAATCAACGTTGTTTTCACGTCATTTAAATTAAATACCGTTGAACCAACGCGAATAGACGTTGAATTGACATCTGTGCCCAGTGGGATACCACTTTTCCTTCGTGGTGGAAAAAGTACCCGATTTTCATACTTGAATGAAAGTAAATATACCTTCATAGAAAAGTAAAGTAAAAGTAAGTCACCCAGTAAAATACTACTTGAGTAAAAGTCTAAAAGTATTTGATTTTAAATATACTTAAGTATCAAACGTAAATGTAATTTCTCATACTTAAGTACAAAAGTAAACATATAAATTATTCCACATTTCTTGTATTAAGCAAACCAGACGGCACCATTTTAGCCAGGGGCACACTCCAACACTCAGACACAATTTACAAATGAAGCATGTGTGTTTAGTGACTTCGCCAGATCAGAAGCAATAGGGATGACCAGGGATTTTCTCTTGATAAATGCGTGAATTGGACAAATTTCCTGTCATGCTAAGCATTCAAAATATAACAAGTACTTTTGAGTGTCAGGGAAAATGAATGAAGTAAAAAGTACATTTTCTTTTTGAGGATTGTACTGAAGTAAATGTAAAAGTTGTCAAAAATATTACAAGTAAAATACAGACCCCCCCCCCCCAAAACGACTTAAGTAGTACTTTAAAGTATTTTTACTTAAGTACTTTACACCACTGATTTTCCTGGTGTGTTCTACCCATCTGCCCCCTCTTTCCACTGCACCACACATTAAGGCTAGTCACAGCACTTTACACAAGGTCAAGCTGATGCGCCTATTTCCCAGTAATACAACAAAGACATGCACACACACCACACACACACTGCATTACAAAGCCCAGCCATTAAAAGAGCATATCACTAAATGACGGAGAGAAATCTCCAAATAATGTGCAGACAAAATGTTTTAATAAATCACGTGTTGAACTGCCAGTGACACTACTGTAAAGTAATCATCATAGTGCTTACACAAGTCTAACATAATGCTAAAGTTGACATAAACATTATGCATTTTGTTTATGCAGACATTGTGTTGCGTGACACAATATTGAAAGAAACACTATGGCTAAATGTATAAAGGGTGTTTGAAAGGTTTCTGGTCTTTCTTACTGCCTGTTATCAAATGTATGATTACTGTATTCTCTGGCATGTTGTGGGGGTTACCCTACAAGATGGCAGTCATTGTGTCACTGGTTTTCACCAGGATTCCCTAGATGAAACTAGACGTCTGATCCTCAAGGGGTTTACCCATAGAGAACGATAGAGGCCTCTAGTGGCCAAAAGACCAGTTTAGCATGGGGGCTTCCACCATGCTTTTTTGTTGTTGCCGTTTTAAGTAGTCAATGTAGTCAACTAGGTGGGGATTCCTATGGGTTGTAGCCTCAATGGCGCTGTCCATGCTGTCACAGATTCTATAATGGCGCAGACATAAAGAGGAGTCCTCTATCTAGCTCTATGGGTTTACCCTTCCCATGAGTTTCTTCATAGACAGTAGTCATCTTGTTGCTCAATATTTGTCGATGAACCAGATCTAATAAAAACATTTCCAGAGTATAAATTGTCGACACGAATCACTGTAAGAATAACAAAGAGTCTATGGGTAAACAAGAACTTAAAACTCACCTTTGACTCAGGTAAAGAGGCTTGGTTCTTCATGTGATGAAAAGTATTAGCTGTGGATCCATGCAGGTGCAGGTGTACAGCCTAGTGAAGATCACTAGAGGGCTCTGTCTCCTACTTCCTACAATGGGCGCGTTCCTCTGCCCAGGCGTTGTCGACGCATGCCAGATCTTACAACGCCTGGATAGGTATTTTATGTATCAGCTAAACACATCATGTGTTATAGCAATCTGGTGCCCGACTGCACAGTTGATTACATGGCACTCGGCCATCGGAGGATGCATTCAACGTCTGAGCAGGGGAACGCGACCAGTATCACTGTGAGGCTTTAGCTCTTTCTGCATGGACTAAAAGGCCTGTTCTCTCTCCTCATTCATTTCACTGATCTGAAAGAACCGACCAGAGGGGTATACTACAAAGCTGTATCAATGAGTTAGCCAGCTAACCTTGATAAACAACCAGAAATAACTATTTATTTTCTGGTTCATTTAAGAAAGCTGAACTTGGATATGTGTTATTGGTTGTCGAGTCAATTAGACCATGTCAATTTCAAGTTTTATTTTAAAATTTAATAATTTTCCAGAAGTTTTAGGCAAATTAGCTAGCTGGCTAACTCATTAATGCTGCTTTATAGCATATCCCTCTGGTGAAAGCCAGCCTAACGATGGGCTTCCACCATTTTGTTCACACCTGTCAAGGTTTTTCCAATCAGTGTATCTGAGTAAACTGAGGTGGAGCTTTTGCTTTCGTCTGTCCAATTGTCTTGCCAACCTTAAAAAAGGTCCCGTCTGGTTCAGTGGGTAAGAGTGTGGAGCTACCACCAACAACATCTTTGTGAGTTCAATTCCCACTGGTGCATGTTGAAAGGGCCGTATTCCCATCAAGGGCTGCTCTGTGGAAAGAAACCTCTCTCTAAATATCTAATTAATCTTTGAGCCATACTTCTCAAAAGCCCTGTTTATACCTGGTTCTGACCTTTGTCCTGATCTTGTCCACATTCTGACTGTGCCCACAGTTGTAGACGATTAAAAGATTGTGATCAGATCTTCCGACCTCCTCCAGAGGTAGTCATGGACCCATTGTGTCTGGATATCTTACAAGTGTAGACGGATCTGCACAGTGAAATCATCATTATATCGGCCTCGAAAATCATTGACAGGTGGCACCATTGACTTATGGCGTCAATGTGTTTCTTAAAATAGATAATTAAATTTTGAAAGAATATCTGTCAAATAATGTGCATACAGGCAGAGACCAGGAAATCTGGTCACAATGCGGACACAGTAGACGGATAAAAGACACATTTGTCTTTTATCAGAATGTGGATAAGTTCAGGACAAAGGACGCATGTTTGTACCTGGGACAGAGTGAGGCAATGGTATTTGAACAAATCCTTTCACCAGGAGCATTCTTTAAACACCTGGAGGTGTATGCATTTCTCAAAGCAGGTTGGGGAATTCAGTTTTTACACCTTTGACTCTGAGCCAACATTTAATGACATTTCTAATAAATCACTGTGCTTATTTAATGAACATAAACTCCAAAATATATTTTGAATAATTTACTTCCCTGTTGACACTCGAAATGCTCAGTCGGAAATGCTCAGTCCTTCTTTAGACTAGTTGAGTATCTGGAGCATCAGCATTTATGAGTTCGATTCAGGCTCAAAATGGCCAGAAACAAAGACATTTCTTCTGAAACTCGTCAGTCTATTCTTGTTCTGAGAAATGAAGGCTATTCCATGCGAGAAATTGCCAAGAAACTGAATATCTCGTACAACGCTGTGCACTACTCCCTTCACAGAACAGCGCAAACTGGCTCTAACCAGAATAGAAAGAGGAGTGGGAGGCCCGGGTGCACAACTGAGCAAGAGGACAAGTCCATCAGTTTGTGTCTAGTTTGAGAAACAGAAGCCTCATAAGTCCTAAACTGTCAGCTTCATTAAATAGTACCCGCAAAACACCAGTCTCAACGTCAACAGTGAAGAGGCGACTCCGGGATGCTGGCCTTCTAGGCAGAGTTTCTCTGTCCAGTGTCTGTGTTCTTTTTCCCATCTTTAATTTTTATTGGCCAGTCTGAGGTATGGCTTTTTCTTTGCAACTCTGCCTAAATATTGTAATCTAATTGGTGAAACTATTGACTCTTCTATAGCATGGCAAGGAACAGAAGCCTCTGGGTTTAATCAGGTCTTCAGGAAAATCATTTGGAATGATCGGTGATAAAATGTTTGATTTGGAACTGCAAGTCCACCTGATTCTTCTGTTCTCTGTAGTGTTGCATATTTAATCTGTGGTCTCTTTCTCCCCCAAATGAACTTCTTTATGACAGAACATGGAACTCATAAAATTGATACGAGGGAGGACATTGATTTTAATAATTGAGATTCTAGCATGCAAAGAAGTGGCCATAGCGGACCGTCTTTTTATGTATTTTTTATATTTTGAAAGGTCTCTAAGTAGTTCTTCCTGCAAGTAGTGTGAATAGAGGGGGAATACGGTGATGCCTAGGCAGGTGGTTTGTTTCTTCACTGGGATCATGGGTGGTAGTTGAACACTTCCCATAGCTGAGTTAAGAGGTAGTAGAGCTGATTTAGACCAATGGATCTTGTAACCAGACCATGAGCTGAATGCTGTGAAAATAGACATTATTGGCTGGAGGGATTTCTGAGCGTTTGCGACGTAGAACATTATGTCATCTGCATACAGAGAAATTGCTTGTTCAGTTTGTTTGATTTTGATATGTGAGGAAGCCAATTTTTGATGTATGTTTTGTACCAGCGGTTCAAGAGAGAGAGAGCAAATAGCATGGGGAGGTGGGACAACCCTTTTTACTTTTGCCCATTTTTTCTCCCCAATTGGTAGTTACAGTCTTGTCCCATCGCTGCAACTCGGGAGAGGCAAAGGTCGAAATCCATGCCTCCTCCGAAACACGGCCCTGCCAAGCCACACTGCTTCTTGACACACTGCTCGCTTAACCCGGAAGCCAGCCGGACCAATGTGTCAGAGGAAACACCATCCAGCTGACGACAGAAATCAGATTGCAGGCGCCCGGCCCGCCACAAGGAGTCCCTAGAGCACAATGGGACAAGGAACTACCGGCCGGCCGAACTCTCCCCTAACCTGGACAACGCTGAGCCAATTGTGCACCGCCTCGTGGGTCTGGGATTAAACCCGGGACTGTAGTGATGCCTCAAGCACTGTGATGCAGTGCCTTAGACCGCTGCGCCACTCGAGAGGCCTCTCCTTCGGTATTTTGGGTTATTTTATTAGGATCCCCATTAGCTGTTGCGACAGCAGCAGCTACTCTTTCTAGGGCCACAGAAAACATAAAACCAGATTTTAATTCATTAGGATCCCCATTAGTCGACGACAATGGCGACAGCTAGTCTTACTGGGGTCCGACATATAACAAAAAATACATTACAGACAAAATACTTTACAATTTACATACATTTAAAAACATTAACATATAGTGTGTTTATCAGTTACACATACTGTACATATCAGTACATACACACATAAAGTAGGTCACATGGGGGAGAGGGGCTGTGCCGTGAGGTGTTGCTTTATTCGTTTTTTTTTAAACCAGGTGTGTTGTTTACTTGCGCTATATAAGATGGAAGGGAATTCCATGCACTCATGGCTGTGTATAATACTATATGTTTCCTTTAATTTGTTCTGGACCTGGGGATTGTGAAAAGACCCCTGGTGGCATGTCTGGTGATGTAAGTGTGTGTGTCAGTGCTGTGTGTAAGTTGACTATGCAAACAATTTAAAATATTCACCACATAAATGTTTCTTATAAAAAGAAGTGATGCAGTCAGTCTCTCCTCAACTCTTAACCAAGAGAGACTGACATGCATAGTATTTATATTAGCCCCTGATTACAATGAAGAGCAAGATGTGCCGCTCCGTTCTGGGCCAGCTGCAGCTTAACTAGGTCTTTCTTTGCAGCACTTGACCACATGGCTGAACAATAATCAAGATCAGACAAAACTAGAGCCTGCAGGACTTGCTTTTTGAAATCTGAGCATCTCTTTATTATGGACAGACCTCTCCCCATTGTAACAACCATTGAATCTATGTGTTTTGACCATGACAGTTTACAATCTAATGTAACACCAAGTAATTTAGTCTCCTCAACTTGTTCAACAGCGACACTATTGATTACCAGATTCATCTGAGGTCTAGAGCTTATATTATTTGATACTAATAGAATTGCTTAGAGAAAGAGATTTTGGTTTCTCTAATCTCATAAAACATTTTAGAAAAAGACCCATTCCTGTTACCCTCTTAGGAGAGGGTACTGAAAACATGGGTGCCAATTATTTTGACCCCTATATTTTTTGGTTGATTTTTTTAAAGAATACTTGTTAAACAAAATCTCTTTCTCTTAGCAATTGTATTAGTATCAAATAATATAATTTCCCAATTTGTATGGAGCAAACAATATAGCTCAGTAGTTGTATTATTTATTTTATGCAGTCTTTTTTGCTCATTTTTATCAAAGGTGCCAACAATTCTGGGTATGAAGATTCCCAGAAGCAGGACAGAATAACCAGGAAATGGGTGTGTTGTATCTTATCTGCGGTAGCAGAGAAAACAGTCTATGACTTGGGTGACTGGAGTCTCTGACAGTTTTATGGGCTTTCCTCTGACACCGCCTATTATATAGGTCCTGGATGGCAGGAAGCTTGGGCTCAGTGATGTCCTGGGCCGTACGCACCTTACGGTCAGATGCCGAGCAGTTGCCATACCATGCGGTGATGCAATCGGTCAGGATGCTCTCGATGGTGCAGCTGTATAACTTTTTGAGGATTTGTCATGCCCTCTTCACGACTGTCTTGGTGTGTTTGGACTATGATAGTTCGTTGGTGATGTGGACACCAAGGAACTTGAAACTCTCTACCCGCCCCACTACAGCCCCGTCGATGTTAATGGGGGCCTGTTCGGCCAGCCTTTTCCTGTAGTCCACGATCAGCTCCTTTGTCTTGCTCACATTGAGGGAGAGGTTGTTGTCCTGGTACCACACTGCCAGTTCTCAGACCTCCTCCCTATAGGCTGTCTCATCGTTGTCAGTGATCAGTCCTACCACTGTTGTTTCATCAGCAAACTTAATGATGGTGTTGGAGTCGTGTTTGGCGTACAGGAGGGGACTAAGTACACACCCCTGAGGGGCCCCAGTGTTGAGGATCAGCGTGGCAGACGTGTTGTTGCCTACCCTTACCACCTGGGGGCAGCCCGTCAGGAAGTACAGGATCCAGTTGCAGAGGGAGGTGTTTAGTTCCAGGGTCCTTAGTTTAGTGATGAGCTTCGTGGACACTATGGTGTTGAATGCTGAGTTGTAGTCAATGAACAGCATTCAAGGGCTGCTCTGTGGAAAGAAACCTCTCTCTAAATATCTAATCAATCATTGAGCCATACTTCTCAAAAGCCCTGTTTATACCTGTTTCTTACCTTTGTCCTGATCCTGTCCACATTCTGACAGTGCCCACAGTTGTAGATGATTAAAAGATTGTGATCAGATCTTCCGACCACCTCCAGAGGTATTCAGGGACCCTGACGCATTGTGACCAGGACATCTTGTCACAATGCGAACACAATAGACGGATAAAAGACATTTGTCTTTTATCACAATATGGATAAGATCAGGACAAAGGACGCATGTTTGTACCTGGGACAGAGTGAGGCAATTGTATTTGAACAAACCCTTTCACCAGGAGCATTCTTTAAACACCTGGAGGTGTATGCATTTCTCAACGCAGGTTGGGGAATTCAGTTTTTACACCTTTGACTCTGAGCCAACATGTAATGACATGTGTTTAAAGCCCCCATGCAGTCTTTGTTTGTAATGTTGTTTTTAAATAATCACTGAGTGTCGAATAAATGAATGTGTGTGTTTATTTAGTGAAAATAACTATTTATTTCCCTGAATCAACTTTGACACTTGAAATGCTCAGTCTGATCGTGTGGGCATCAGGAAACAAATAAAAATATTTTTACATACATAGCATTGATTGGCTGATAGGATGGTCTAGAACCCACCCCTTTAACCAGATGAACAGTCATTGGTCTATTATAATCATGATATGGGCCAAAAGTTAGATCTCACCTGAACAGGTTGAAATTCCAGGCATTATTTCCAAACAGCTCTTACACAAAAATGACATTAATCATTATGTTCACAATTTCAGAGTGTTATTTTTACCTCATAGTGTGGACATATCATACAAAAACATGAAAATATGTTTTTACTGAACTGCCCCTTTAAGGCGTGGTTGCTGTGCGTGACATTGCACCCCATCACAAAAGGAAACATCAGGGACCATATTAGGATATGTAACCTTCTTCTTGTACACATTAATTCAACACCCTGATACACGGAAATACCATATTATCACATGCACAATAGACATTGTATAGTTTGCGCTCAACAGTGTGATGAATACATCATGCGTACACGCCATTCTGAGTAAACAGCTACGTGCGTCATTTGAGCACAATGTGAGTTTTGAACAGGAGAGAGAACATTCTGTCTAATTCACAGCGGTTGGGAGGTAGATGTAAATATAGGTTTTATGACCGGTGGTGTTAACTTAATGATATGATTTCAACTATAAAGTTCACACCCAGCTCCTAGTCAATGTAGCCGCCCTATCATTACATATGGCCTAGAAGCCCAACAACAGCAGAGAGAACACACACTCACACATTCCATCACTATACCATTCCACCCATCTCTCCATTTAATAAGGACCTATGACATAATTAGGCAGACACATTATCGTACTTAGCATGGGTGTGTTGTATTGTATCACATTGTATAAGTAGTCTTGCACGAGCCTTGGCTTGTGCAAGCCAAAACGGCTCATAGGAGCAGGAGTCTCTCTTCTGTTCCGTGAGGCAGGTTGATGTACAAGTACACCCCCTGGACAGGACTCTAGTCTATCGCAGGGCCTTACCGTCAATCTATCCCTTTAAAACTGCAATATGTCACTTTTTTTTTAGAACCCGACCAAATTCACATCTAAGAAGCGTTAGATCTGTTCTATGTGTGTTATTTCTATGCTTCCCTTAAGTTTTGTTTTTGCCGTATTTTACTTCAAAACAGCTGAAAATACAATAGTTTTGGTTATTGAAAAGATATTTCACGGTGGTTTAGATGGTACAAATTAGGCAAACTATTACATATTTAGCAGCCAGGAAATGATGGAGCGAGCAGAGAAACATCTGGTCCCATACATTCTTTGGTATGACTCGGCCAGGGATCAATCTCCCACAAGGTCCCTGAGTTGGTCTCTATCACATGTAGGGTTGCAATATTCTGGTTACTTTCCAAAAATGACCAGGTCTTTCCAGAAATCTTGGTTGGAGGATTCCAGATTTCTGGCCCATTTCCTTCTGATTTCTGTAAAACCTGGGAATTTAGGAAAATATCAAAAATTTGGCAGCCCTGGTGTCAGGGACAATATTTAAATAATTATAGAATTTCATTCCATTACTGCTAGAGATATAAACTGCTCAAAAAAATAAAGGGAACACTAAAATAACACATCCTAGATCTGAATGAATGAAATAATCTTATTAAATACTTTTTTATTTACATAGTTGAATGTGCTGACAACAAAATCACACAAAAATAATCAATGGAAATCCAGTTTATCAACCCATGGAGGTCTGGATTTGGAGTCACACTCAAAATTAAAGTGGAAAACCACACTACAGGCTGATCCAACTTTGATGTAATGTCCTTAAAACAAGTCAAAATGAGGCTCAGTAGTGTGTGTGGCCTCCACGTGCCTGTATGACCTCCCTACAACGTCTAGGCATGCTCCTGATGAGGTGGCGGATGGTCTCCTGAGGGATCTCCTCCCAGACCTGGACTAAAGCATCCGCCAACTCCTGGACAGTCTGTGGTGCAACGTGGCGTTGGTGGATGGAGCGAGACATGATGTCCCAAATGTGCTCAATTGGATTCAGGTCTGGGGAAAGGGCAGGCCAGTCCATAGCATCAATGCCTTCCTCTTGCAGGAACTGCTGACACACTCCAGCCACATGAGGTCTAGCATTGTCTTGCATTAGGAGGAACCCAGGCCAACCGCACCAGCATATGGTTTCACAAGGGGTCTGAGGATCTCATCTCGGTACCTAATGGCAGTCAGGCTACCTCTGGCGAGCACATGAAGGGCTCTGCGGCCCCCCAAAGAAATGCCACCCCACACCATGACTGACCCACCGCCAAACCGGTCATGCTGGAGGATGTTACAGGCAGCAGAACGTTCTCCACGGCGTCTCCAGACTCTGTCACGTCTGTCACATGTGCTCAATGTGAACCTGCTTCATCTGTGAAGAGCACAGGGCGCCAGTGGCGAATTTGCCAATCTTGGTGTTCTCTGGCAAATGCCAAACGTCCTGCACGGTGTTGGGCTGTAAGCACAACCCCCACCTGTGGACGTTGGGCCCTCATACCACCCTCATGGAGTCTGTTTCTGACCGTTTGAGCAGACACATGCACATTTGTGGCCTGCTGGAGGTCATTTTGCAGGGCTCTGGCAGTGCTCCTCCTGCTCCTCCCTGCACAAAGGCGGAGGTAGTGGTCCTGCTGCTGGGTTGTTGCCCTCCTACGGCCTCCTCCACGTCTCCTGATGTACTGGCCTGTCTCCTGGTAGCGCCTCCATGCTCTGGACACTACGCTGACAGACACAGCAAACCTTCTTGCCACAGCTCGCATTGATGTGCCATCCTGGATGAGCTGCACTACCTGAGCCACCTGTGTGGGTTGTAGACTCCGTCTCATGCTACCACTAGAGTGAAAGCACCGCCAGCATTCAAAAGTGACCAAAACATCAGCCAGGAAGCATAGGAACTGAGAAGTGGCCTATGGTCACCACCGGCAGAACCACTCCTTTATTGGGGGTGTCTTGCTAATTGCCTATAATTTCCACCTGTTTTCTATTCCATTTGCACAACAGCATGTGACATTTATTGTCAATCAGTGTTGCTTCCTAAGTGGACAGTTTGATTTCACAGAAGTGTGATTGACTTGGAGTTACATTGTGTTTTTTAAGTGTTCCCTTTATTTTTTTGAGCAGTGTATTATTGCCATTCAGCAATAGGTTGAAATGCTACATGTAGCTTCTTTAAGGACGATCTCCTCAGGGACTCCTGATACAGGGCAGTTTCTCAGCTCTGTGGATGTAGAGAAGGGGCTGCACAAACCCAGAGACCACTAGGATAGTGAAACAAATGGACATACCAAATGTATACTCCACTTGTTTTATAAAACGATAAATGATCAACTGAAGAACCAGTGGGAGGTACGTGACAACCATAGACACCAGGATCATTGAAATGATTTTGAAGGCCCTCAGTTTCATGTTGTTCATCCCTTCCTCTTCCCCCGGCCCAGGACATTTCAGGGCCCTGAGAACAGCCAGGCAGCAGAACAACATCACAGAACACATAACCAGGGTGAAACCCAAAGTAAAGTCATTCATTATACATTTTGATTCACCAAGCATGTAAGCAAAGCAGGACCCAAGCACCATCAGCCAGACGACAGCACAACACCCCACCCTGTACCTAAGGGGTTTGTACTTCAGGAAGGTTACTGGGTAGACCACCGCCAGGTAGCGCTCCACACAGATACAACACTGGAACAGAGGACGACCAGTAAGGATGAAACCCTTAAAGAAAATCGCAACGCTCCATAAAACACCATCCTCTTGGAGGTAATGCAGGATGTGATTATGGAGTATAAACATCAGACTGGACAAGCAGGTGAGTATATCAGTCACGGCCAGGTTGAGAGAGAAAAAGTCTGAGGCCATCATCCCCCCCGCTCCGCTCACTATCAGCCACAGGACGTAGGCATTGGTGGGAAGACTCAGGATGAGGTTTATTGAGTCGCCAGCAGTGTATAATAGATACTGGACATAAAGTAGTGTTTTGGTGGAGAGGAGAGTAGAATTGCCGTCTACGGAATTGTTCATCTTTTCACAGTTGTTGGGGTCTGTGAATATACGGGACAAAAATGGCCTCAGAGTGATATTGTAACAATTATAATCATCAACAGGTTATTATACGGCAACTTGAATCCTAAAGAAATAGAAGAGTGTATGCTGAAATATGTAAAGTCTATGTTAATAGCAGACTACAATAAAGAACAGTCAACTATACTGTATGCAACACAATGACCTTACTACACAACACAATTACAGACCACTCAGTGATATTAGAAAATGTCCAGCTTAATTTAAACTTCTAACCTGTGTAGTTGGAGAGGTCTTCTCTCTGGTAAGGTTGTAATGGCAGTGGAGAGTCTGAATTTTGCATGAATACAGAAGGTAAAGTCTGTCTGAATTATGCATATTAGTAGGTAAAGTTAGCGGTCGATGTTCCTTCCTTGGTCATATGTGGGCTCAATCCCAAAGTGGCACACCCTATTCCCTATATAGTGCAGTACTTTTGACCAAGGTCCGTAGGTTAATGCTCTATATAGGGAATAGGGTGCCATTTGGGACTCATCCTTATAATGGTATGTCTGAATTTGCATGATCAGCTACATTTGCTTTTGGGAGTTATATGTTGTTTCAGAACCATGATGTAGCTAGAAAATTCAGGGGGGGGGGGATCTGATATCAACTTTGGAGGGGACAATTACATGAAATTTTCTCAAGACCAATTCCTGAGGGGGACACCAAAAGTAGTGCTGTAACACATAGCCTACATTGTAATATGGTAAATGTATATTGCGGAACCAAAGAAATAAGGTGTTTGCCGTACTCCTAACTACCGGTACCCAAAACTACACAACTAATCACAACAGCAATACCATTGCCTTTAACAAATCTTAGTTCAGTCACCAGTTTAAGTTGAGAGTGGGGGTATCCATGGCATTTTCCAATTATGTTCCTATTTTACAAGTCAAAAAAATTTAGAACCTTTCATAATGTTGCCAAACAAAGACTCAACAAACTTACCTGAGACTTTCATTTCTTTCTTATGAACATTTTATCAACTAGTCTTTGAGATATTAGGCTACTAGGGTCCTTACTTTGCGTTTTGGTGTACTGAAAAATACTCTGATGTCCGTCTTTTATTTTTCTGCCATTTTCTACCTGGTTGGCTGGCTACACACACACACACAGTGTGTAGGTTATTTACAGTAGGAGATGGGCTTCTATCATCTTATCTTTTATCATTCTATTTGGGCTTCGATCTAAAAGGTAGCTAGCAAATGTGAAACGGATTAAAATGACAAGAGTTGAAAGCTGTATGAGTTCACCATTTACACAACATATGCTGCAACCTTTTGTAATTTTAATAGTTTGTTTCATATTGGCTGGCTTCCAACAATAGCTGAATTTGCAAAGCTAGCGAGCACCACTTCCGTTTCAGTGGTGTTTGCTATAATCTTTTCTACCGGGTTAAATAAAGGTGAAATAAAATAAATAAATAAAAGTTCCCTTGCGACAATTTAGCTTTTGTAACGAGACCATTAAATATATTTAAGACAAGTGTAGTTCTGTTCAGTTTGGACTTCAGTTTATCGCTAACCTTATCACAGGGACTTTGAAGCACTAATTTACAT
Organism: Salmo trutta; assembly: GCF_901001165.1. Lineage (NCBI taxonomy): Eukaryota > Metazoa > Chordata > Actinopteri > Salmoniformes > Salmonidae > Salmo > Salmo trutta. The sequence goes on from NC_042960.1 coordinate 10,098,742, forward strand.
CATCTGCATGCTGATCTTGGAATAAATTGACGATAGCAAAGATTCCATCTTTGACGAGGCCACATAAATGGAATAGGTACTAGCTAGCTTAATAGTTAATATTTGCGCGCTAGCTCTGCATATTCAGCTAGTGTGTGTGCGCGATTGACTGGATAAACCTCATGTCAATTACGTTCATTGAGTGCCTTTCAGACAGTAGATACGACCCCTCTGTTACCTTGCCAACTAAGGAACTGGCAGTGGATCAAACCATTGTGAGGCAGAGGGTGGGGGGGGGGGTCGCAATCTTTTGAAACTTACAAACGCGCTATTAAGTGTCTATAATCAGCACAATTGCTTTCATTGCGTATTATTAATATTACTTAAATTACATAGTTATGTTTCAGTGATATATTGGGGGGGACAAATCATATTTTTCACACAATGGGGGGGTCGTGTCCCCCCCGGGATTTCCGCCCCTGGGGGGGGGGGGGGGTTATATGAAGGAACATTGTTGAACACTGTTGAAACACAATTCAGCAGGAGGAAGGAGCATTTCACATACCTGGGTTTGACATGTCAGGTCTGAGATTCACGTCTTGAAGATGCTATAGATAATCCATGTATGCCAGCGGAGGCTGCTGAGGGGAGGACGGCTTATAATAATGGCTGGAATGGAGACAACGGAATGGTATCAACCACATGGAAACCACGTGTTAGATGTGTTTCATACCATTCCATTGACTCCAATGATTCCACTCCATTCCATTGACTCCATATACTACCGTTAAATAGTTTGGGGTCACTTAGAAATGCCCTTGTTTTTGAAAGAAAAGCAAATTTTTTGTCCATTTAAAATAACATCAAATTGATCAGAAATACATTGTAGACATTGTTCATGTTGTAAATGACTATTGTAGCTGGAAAAAGCTGATTTTTAATGGAATATCTACATAGGTGTACAGAGGCCCATTATAAGGCCAGCATCCCGGAGTCGCCTCTTCACTGTTGATGTTGAGACTGGTGTTTTGCGGGTACTATTTAATGAAACTGCCAGTTGAGGACTTGTGAGGCGTCTGTTTCTCAAACTAGACACACTAATGTACTTGTCCTCTTGTTCAGTTGTGCACCGGGGCCTCCCACTCCTCTTTCTATTCTTGTTAGAGCCAGTTTGCGCTGTTCTGTGAAGGGAGTAGTACACAGCATTGTACGAGATCTTCAGTTTCTTGGCAATTTCTCGCATGGAATAGCCTTCATTTCTGAGAACAAGAATAAACTGACGAGTTTCAGAAGAAAGTTCTTTGTTTCTGGAGATTTTGAGCCTGAATCGAACCCACAAATGCTGATGCTCCAGATACTCAACTAGTCTAAAGGCCAGTTTTATTGCTTCTTTAATCAGAACAACAGTTTTCAGCTGTGCTATCATAATTGCAAAAGGGTTTTCTAATGATCAATTAGCCGTTTAAAATTATAAACTTGGATTAGCTAACACAACGTGCCATTGGAACACAGGAGTGATGGTTGCTGATAATGGGCCTCTGTACGCCTATGTAGATATTCCATTAAAAAAAAAAAATCTGCCGTTTCCAGCTACAGTAGTCATTTACAACATTAACAATGTCTACACTGTATTTCTGATCAATATGATGTTATTTTAATGGATAAAAAATGAGCTTTTCTTTCAAAAACAAGGGCATTTCTAAGTGACCCCAAACTTTTGAACGGTAGTGTGTGATAGATATATATATATATACACACACATTACCAGTCAAAAGTTTGGACTCACCTACTCATTCAAGGGTTTTCTTAATTTTTTGAATTGTAAAATAATAGTGAAGACATCAAAACTATGAGATAACACATATGGAATCATGTATTAACCAAAAAAGTGTTAAACAAATCAAAATAGCCTTAGCTGTCACAGTATCCACAGAAAATGGTGCCCCTCCTCGGCCGGGCGGTGCTCGGCGGTCGTCGTCGCCGGTCTACTAGCTGCCACCGATCTATGTTTCTGTGTTCGTTGTGTTTTATCTGTCTAGGTCCGCACCTGTTTTCGTTTCTGTCATTAGTGGGGGGGGGGGGGGGGGGGGGGGGGTATTTAGTTTGTTCCTTTGGGGTTGTGTGTTGTGCGGGATTATTTTGATTGTCAGCGGGCAGTGTGGTTATACATTGTGTTTTTGCTCCAGTGGTTTAATATTTGGAGTATTGATTCTAGCCGGGCTGCTCCCCGTGCGTATTTTCGCCTCTTCATTTGGATTACCTGTTTCCCTTTTGGGGTTTTGTGCGATCCCTGTGTTTTTGATACACCTAGCGTGGTTGGGTGTCATTAAACTTCGGCCTACCGAACAATCATATCCTGCATTTGACTCAGCTCCTTTCTCCTGCCCTACATATCCGTGACATTAGCATTGATTTGATTTTAATTTAATGAATATATTTTAAATTTGGGAGTAGCCACCCTTTGCCTTGATGACAGCTTTGCACACTCTTGGCATTCTCTCAACCAGCTTCATGAGGTACTCACCTGGAATGCATTTAAATTAACAGGTGTGCCTTGTTAAACGTTAATTTGTGGAATTTATTTCCTTCTTAATGCATTTGAGCCAATCAGTTGTGTTGTGACAAGGTAGGGGTTGGTATACAAAGGCTGGCTACATTGAAGAATCTAAAAAAAAATGTGTTTAACACTTTTTTGGTTACTACATGATTCCATATGTTACTTCATAGTTTTGGACAAACCATTAAGAACTCCTTCCTAATATTGAGTTGCCCTCAGAACAGCATCAATTCATCGGGTTATGGACTCTACAAGGTGTCGAAAGTATTCCACAGGGATGCTGGCCCATGTTGACTCCAATGCTTCCCACAGTTGTGTCAAGTTGGCTGGATGTCCTTTGGGTGGTGGACCATTCTTGATACACACAGGAAACTGTTGAGTGTGAAAAACCCAGCAGCGTTGCATTTCTCGACAAACTCAAACCGGTGCGCCTGGCACCTACTAACATACCCTGTTCAAAGGCACTTGAATCTTTGGTCATGCCCATTCACCCGCTGAATGGCACACATGCACAATCAATGTCTCAGTTTGAATGAGGTAACCTGTTCTGAGGAATTGTTATTTTCTCCAACGCTCCTCCTTCGATGAGGTTTGTATCAGGCATCTTCCTTCACCTCCTGTGACCCATATCAAATGTGTGCCGCTCGCTCTCTCCACCCCTCTATTTTCCTGGTCGTAGAATCTCTCGGAAAGCCTGTTTGGTAAACAAGTTAACACAGACCGCAGCTGATAGCGGGAGGGCGGGCCGGGGGAGAGGGATGGCGGGAGAAGGGGGGTATATCCAGATGTTAAGTCCTGTCACGCATACATCCTGGAATGAACTAAAAGCAGCAAAGGATTGAAAAAGAAAAAAAAACTGTCTGTCTGTCTACATGCGTGATTTACATAGTTCCTTGTCACAGTTTCTCCTCTCGTCAAAGCCTGTTTTACTGCATGGTAGTGGAGGTGAGGTGGACACTCCCAACGGCAACATACTTAGCCCAACGGCAACATGCTCAGCTAGGTAGCGTGCTGACAACTCCCCATCCCTCAGGAGTCCTCTTTCTGCCAGCTAAACCTGCATTACTGTGTTACAGATACTGTGTTACGTACATAGTCATGTAACAAGGGAATGAGAAGAGGAAAGGAGCCAAAGTTTATTGTCTGACAGACAACAAAAATACAATTTTCACATATTCTATGATAATAAAGTATGCTATTGTATCATAAATAAACTACAGTTATTTGGTAGAATTGTAAACACATATTGTGCTTTGTGATAAAATGTCCATTTCATAATTGGGTAATAAGAATTTTTTCTTAACTGACTTGCCTAGTTAAATAAATAAAATAAAATAAATACAGCAGTCAATGTGTACCAAGTCTCTCATACTAGTCAAATCAACTGGAGGATTTTATGATGAGGGAAACCCGAAAACTAAACCCTCTTTGTCTACCTTTGTTCACACCTATTAAGTAAGACTACTGGAATTTGGTTACATCCAACGTGGGCATACTAATAGAGGTCCCATTGAATTACTATTCTAATTCCTAATTCAATGGGCCTACATTTCTACCAATTCCATAGACACATGGGTCTACTTTCTGAATGACTCCATACTCCAACCACTTTAAGTTCCTTTGTCTGGGTGGGTGACAGAAGTCTGACGGTATTCCGTGTTGATCCTCTCAAGCGGACAGGGGCTCGTAGGTGTGGAAGTGGATCCCTTTAGAGCAGGTGATCTTCATCACTGCGCCGTTTAGACCGGTATCAGTTATCAGGCGTAACACTCCCTCTGCGATCAGCGACGGTCTGGGGATAGAGATCGAGAGATAGAGATAACAGGGTCGTGTTAGGTAGGGAACACAGTGTCCAGATAGTTCCTCCTTGGTTCATTCGGTTGTCTTCCGCCTGGTGTTTAATGAACACAACCCAGGAAAGAGAGAGGCCATGATCATACATTCTCTTTCAATTCCTGAAGGTTTTTTGGGATTGAATTGGACTAGCTAACAATTTAGGTTGCAAAATGCCCTCATGATTACATCATAGAATTCCTGAAATATGATGTAACTTAATTCAACAATTTCCTGGCTGAAAGAGATACAAGATCAACATTTAAAAAGGCCTATTTTTGACGCTGTAGCCAACAGATTTATCAAATCGCCTTGCCCCAGGCCAAACAGCTTGGACAAGGTATTGCGAAATACTGTACTTTAAAGCAGCTGAGCTGGTAAATGTAAGTATTCAAGACTGAAGTACATTCTGATATAAATAACAAAACTTGGCCTACATATGATTTTAAGTGCATCTTATCTCAAACACACTGTATTTCTCAATATTTGTCTTTGCATGTTTCGGATGCATGATTTTCATCATGTGATAATTTAGGGGTTTTCCACTTTTTTTTAAACGCCACTCCTGAATAAGAAACAATGTAATTAACATTGTAGCAAACTTAATCATTTCAAATAATGTTGACAAAGTTAAGTCTTTCCTCAGAATACCCCTCAACGTTTGTATCTGTATATTTCTACCGCCGTTTGCTTCTGAAGTAGAAAACCTTATCTGATGTCGTCCAAAGCACTCAAAACACAGTGACATAGAGAGGGGACAAGACACAAACACACCAGGAAGCTTCCAAGGCCCCCTCTCTCCTCTCTCCAGATAAGACAGGGAAACTGAGGAGGGATAACAACCTCCATGGCCTCCCACACATGCTTTAAGGAGGAAATGGACACTGATTAGGGAGGCTTTGCTACTCCAGATACTGTATTACCTGATGTCGTAGAATGGAGTTAGTATTTGGGTGGTTTCGCGGGGCCATGTAGGGAGGGTGAGTTGATTCTAGGTCTGTGCTGACTTGTTTAGGTATAAACAACACTTGTGTACATTAATCTGAAGCAGTATCCTATATACACACACACACACAACATAGGTTTACTGTAAATCTGAGTTATAAAGAACGTGATAGGTAATGAGGGAAATGAGGCAACTTCTACACAACATGTATACGAACTCACTGAAGCACCCCGAACTTGTGCACGCTCCTCTTTAAGTCGTCCTTGAACTTGTCAAACTTGCCCATGTTGTCCTCGTGTTCCACGGAGCGCAGGAGAGGGGTGTCCACGAAGGCAGGGCACAGTGTGTTGATCCTCACACCGTAGTTCTCCACCTCGGCTGCATCCTGTGTGGGGAGAGGAAAGGAACACAGACGTGTCAGGGTGTGTGTGTATGCTTGTGAAAGGAGCAACGTGCCAGTGTGTATGTGTGTGTGTGTCTGTGTGTGTGAGAAAGAGGAGCACAAACATGTCCGAACACGGTCAAGCGTAATCACCCAGGGCAAAGGAATGTGTCTAGGCCAGTGTTTTCCGTGCCTTTCCTGGAGTACCCCCAGCCATTCCACATATCATGTATTCTAGTACAACATCTGATTCAACTGGTCAACTAATCATCAAGCCCTTCATTACTTAAATCAGGTGTACTGGTTTTGGATTACATACTGTATGTCTATTAAGGTGGTCCAAAGTTTAGTATTTGTTCCCATATTAATTGCTCACAATAAGTACATCTTATGACTACATTTTATTTACTAACTCTATTTTATCAATGTATCAAGCGGGCTTCAGGAAGAAGCATAGCACAATTACAGCAGCCATGAAGGTTTTAAATGATATCACTGAAGCCCTTGACAAAAAACAGCACTGTCTCACTTTTTATTGATCTCTCTAAGGCTTTTGATACAGTTGATCATGCTATACTGAGGCAGAGATTGTCGAGTGTAGGTCTTTCGGAGCATGCAGTTGCATGGTTTGCTAACTATCTGTCTGATAGAACTCAGTGCACTCAATTTGATGGGCTCATGTCTGTTAAATTGTCTGTCTGTAATGGTGTGCCCCAAGGCTCTGTACTTGGTCCTCTCTTATTCACTATTTATATAAATAATTTAGACAAAAATGTCCAAAATGCGCAACTTCATTTTTATGCTGATTATACTGTTATTTACTGTTGTGCCTCGTCTCTTACAAAAGCTTTCCAGAACTTGCAAAATGCTTTTTATACTGTTCAACATACCTTGTGTCAATTGAAGCTTATCCTCAATACTGACAAAACTAAACTAATGGTGTTTTCTAAAGCAAGAAATAGACCTCTGAACTTTTCACCTATTATTACCTGTCAGAGCACTGAGATTGAGACTGTAACCTCCATATAAATATCTTGGAATTTTAATTGATGACGGCCTCTCTTTTAAATTGTATATTCAACAACTTACAAAAAAATTGAAGCTGAAATTGGGATTTTATTTTAGGAATAAGGCCTGTTTTCTTTTGAAGCCAGAAGGAGGCTAGTATCAGCTACATTCATGCCTTTACTAGACTATGGGGATATTTTATATATGAACGCTTCGGCTCAGTGTTTGAGATCAATTGACACCTTTTACCATGGCACTTTGAGATTTATTTTAAACTGCAAAACCCTTACGCACCACTGCACTTTGTATACCAGGGTTGGCTGGCCTTCTCTAGTCACCTGTAGGCTCAGTCACTGGTATACTTTTATTTACAAAGCCATTTTGGGTTTACTACCGTTTTATTTGGGCATTTTTATTGTTCAGAAATGTGGTGGGTACTCTCTTCGTTCGCTGGACTTTATCCTGCTTACTGTTCCAAATGTCCGAACTGAATTTGGTAAAAGGGCTTTTATGTACTCTGCGCCATCGTCTTGGAACGCCTTACAAAATACTTTTAAACTGGAAGAACTTGTCCCGATTGGTATTTTTAAATCACTGATGAATGATCTTGAGACTGATTCCCTGACCTGTCAATGTTTTTAATTTTCTGTTTTTGTTCTATGGTTTTTACTAGATTATTTGTAGGTTTTCATGTTTTTTTTGTCTGTAATTTTTGTAATGACTTGGTGCTGCCTATCTTGGCCAGGATGCTCTTGAAAAAGAGATTTTAAATCTCAATGAGCCCTTCCTGGTTAAATAAAGGTTTAATAATAATAAAAATCAATGATTATCCGTAATCATGGTAATCATGGTAGCAGCCACGTTAATATAGAAGTGTTTAGAAACATATTCTATTCTTATTTACAATAAAAGTGACTCCAAAATTATTGGGCACAAAATAATCTGAAACACAACCCAACCAAAACAGCAAATGCATCCAGCAAGTTTTTTGAGTCACAAGCTTGATGTAGTCATTGCGTGCTAGGAATATGGGACCAAATACTAAACGTATGTATTTTTTGTACTTTTACCCCTTTTTCTACCCAATTTCATGATATCTAATTGGTAGTTACAGTCTTGTCCCATTGCTACAACTCCCGTATGTACTCGGGAGAGGCGAATGTCGAGAGCCATGCCTCCTCCAAAACATGACCCTGCCAAGCCGCACTGCTTCTTGACACACAGCTCGCTTAACCCCGAAGCCTGCCGCACCATTATGTCAGAGGAAACACCGTACAAATGGCGACCGTGCATGCACCCGACCCGCCACAAGGAGTCGCTCGAGCGCGATGGGACAAAAACATTCCTGGCCGGCCAAATCCTCCCCTAACCCAGACGACGCTGGGCAAATTTGCGCCGCCTCATTGGTATCCCGGTCACGGCCGGCTGTGACACAGCCTGGGATCAAACCCAGGTCTGTAGTGACGCCTCAAGCACTGCGACAAGCCAATTGGTAGGCTATACTTTTTACTGCTTTAATACACATAAGTGAATTTGACAGTCTGCACTTTAACCTTATAGTCAATGATTTAAAATCCAAACTTTTGGAGTGTAGAGCCAAAAGAAGAATAAAGTGTTTCACTGTCCCAATAATTACGCAGGGCACTGTATGTGGAATGGCTAGGTGTACTCGAGGAGAGGTTTGGGGGTGTGTTAGAACTCACCGCTATGGCTCTGGAGAAGCCTATCACCCCGTGCTTTGTGGCCGTGTACACTGGCTGGTAGGGGGAATGAAGGAAAGCTGAAAAAGAAAGAAAGAAAGAAGAATAAACAAAGTTTACAGTCATGGTAACTCACCAACATACTCCACGTGGTACCCATTTAAATCTCAGGCGTTTTTCATTGACGGCGCTTATCAACAATGCAATCACTCTAAAGGCATTGTTACAGAGGTTACTTGTCCTCTGTGTGTGTGTGTGTGTGTTTGTGTAAGCACGCTATAGTGGAATCTACCGGTTTTTACTGAGATCTCATACCGCTCAATAGAAATGAATGAGTACTGTAACTTATTCTCTATGTCTTTCCCGTCATGGAAAAACAGGATCCTCCAAGGCAAAATATTTCTCCCTATTTCGACTTAATTCAAACATGAAAAAGCTGTGTGCTTGTATGTGTTGGGCCGGCCGCCAAGTTTTGTTTAAACCAGAACAATCTCCAGAACATTACATTTCACGAGAACTCGCTTCCCCCTCCAAATAATGGGCTCAATTCCTTTTATGGACACATAAAACCTTCACCTTGTGAAGATCAATCATTAGTTGTCCCCTTTAAAAAGGATAGAGCCAGGGCAAACCTTAAGAGAAACCTGTTGTATGGAGTACTGCAAGGCACTTTGTTTCTGAAACCTCTCAACACCTTTGTATAAGAGAACAGAGGTGAAATTAGATGGAAAAATCCCTCTGGGAACATAGTAAAATCAAAGGGAATTGAGCTCAAAGAGAATGTTTACATGCATTCTTAAAAGAATGTGTGCTAAGTAGAACCATATAGTGTTCTTCAGTTTTTCTGAACCCTTTTTGGTGCTAGGTAGAACCATTTTCAGAGGGTCTACCATGTAGGGTTCTTCATAGAACACCTTGTATATGGTTCTACCAATAACCATTTTATTATATAAAGGTTATTCTTAGAAACTAACATGAATGGTTCCACCAGCCTTTAAAATCAAATGATTTATGAAGAGATCTGTCTATCGTAACGCCACTTGTTGACGGGCTTAGTTAAACCCTAACACAGTGGTGTTAGGAAACCCTTGGTTTACAGGCCACGTCAGGCCTGCAAGTCACATTATTCTGGCTCGCAAAGTGATGTGTAATTGCCATTGGAATCTAGCCAGAGTTACGATATCCAACAATTAGAATTGTTTAAATCAACCGCAACCTACATTCAAAAAGATTGCCAGGGTAGGGAAGATTAGATCCTTGACGTAGTCTCAGTATTCAAACTGGAGCAACTATCTCAGCAACGAGTGCAATAAGTCCAACTACTAACAGATTGGTTTAGTTGTGTAGCATAAAATGTATCAACCAATCAATGTACTGTACAGTTGAAGTCGGAAGTTTACATACACTTAGGTTGGAGTCTGTCACGTCCTGACCAGTATAGGGGTTATTTGTATTTGTAGGTTGGTCAGGACGTGGCAGAGGGTATTTGTTTTATGTGGTTCGGGGGTTATGTGTATTGTAGAGGGGTGTTTTATTTATGTATTACAGGGTTTTGGTGTATGTTCTGGGTTTTGTATTCTAGGTTGTATTTTCTACGTTCTGTCTAGTTTAGTTTTTCTATGTTTAGGTTTGGGTGTGGACTCAATTGGAGGCAGGTGTTTCTATTTTCCTCTGATTGAGAGTCCTATATATAGGTATGTGTTTGGGGTTGTTAATTGTGGGTAGTTGTATTTCGCACTGCTGTTATTTATTTAGCCTGTGAAACTGTCGGTCTGTCGTTCTTTGTTTTCTTGTTTTCCATGTTCACGTTTATTTAATAAATTATAATGATGAGCACGCAACCCGCTGCGCCTTGGTCCTCTCTCTCCTACGACAGCCGTGACAGAGTCATTAAAACTCGTTTTTCAACCACTCCACAAATTTGTTGTTAACAAACTATAGTTTTGGCAAGTCGGTTAGGACATCTACTTTGTGCATGACACAAGTTATTTTTCCAACAATTGTTTTCAGACAGATTATTTCACTTATCATTCACTGTATCACAATTCCAGTGGGTCAGAAGTTTACATACACTAAGTTGACTGTGCCTTTAAACAGCTTGGAAAATTACAGAAAATGATGTCATGGCTTTAGAAGCTTCTGATAGGCTAATTGACAACATTTGAGTCAATTGGAGGTGTACCTATGGATGTATTTCAAGGCCTACCTTCAAACTCAGTGCCCCTTTGCTTGACATCATGGGGAAATCAAAAGAAATCAGCCAAGACCTCAGAAAAAAAAATTGTAGACCTCCACAAGTCTGGTTCATCCTTGGGAGCAATTTCCAAACGCCTGAAGGTACCATGTTCATCTGTACAAACAATAGTACGCAAGTATAAACACCATGAGACCACACAGCCATCATACCGCTCAGGAAGGAGACGCGTTCTGCCTCCTAGAGATGAATGTACTTTGGTGCGAAAAGTGCAAATCAATCCCAGAACAACAGCAAAGGACCTTGTGAAGATGCTGGAGGAAACATTTACAAAAGTATCTATATCCACAATAAAACGAGTCCTATATCGACATAACCTGAAAGGCCCCTCAGTAAGGAAGAAGCCACTGCTCCAAAACTGCCATAAAAAAGCCAGACTACAGTTTGCAACTGCACATGGGGACAAAGAACGTACTTTTTGGAGAAATGTCCTCTGGTCTGATGAAACAAAAATAGAACTGTTTGACCATAATGACCATCGTTATGTTTGGAGGAAAAATGGGGAGGCTTGCAAGCCGAAGAACACCATCCCAACCGGGAAGTACGGGGGTGGCAGCATCATATTTTGGGGGTGCTTTGCTACAGGAGGGACTGGTGCACTTCACAAAATAAATGGCATCATGAGGAAAGAAAATTATGTGGATATATTGAAGCAACATCTCAAAACATCAGTCAGGAAGTTAAAGCTTGGTCGCAAATGGGTCTTCCAAATGGACAATGACCCCAAGCAAACTTCCAAAGTTGTGGCAAAATGGCTTAATGACAACAAAGTCAAGGTATTGGAGTGGCCATCACAAAGCCCTGGCCTCAATCCCATAGAAAATTTGTGGGCAGAACTGAAAAAGCATGTGCGAGCAATGAGGCCTACTAACCTGACTCAGTTACACCAGCTCTGTCAGGAGGAATGGGCCAAAATCCACCCAACTTATTGTGGGAAGCTTGTGGAAGGCTACACGAAACGTTGTCCTAAGTTAAACAATTTGAAGGCAATGCTACCAAATACTAATTGAGTGTATGTAAACTTCTGACCCACTGGGAATGTGATGAAAGAAATAAAAGCTGAAATGAATCACTCTCTACTATTATTCTGAAATTTCACATTCTTAAAATAAAGTGGGGATCCTAACTGACCTAAAACAGGGATGTTTTTACTAGGATTAAATGTCAGGAATTGTGAAAAACTGAGTTTAAATGTATGTAAACTTCCGACCTCTACTGTATATGCAAAAACACTTTAAAACAAACAATTCTGAAAATCACCCTACATTAGAGCATGCTGGGAAATATGATATATGGTTGTACATAGAACCCTTCTGTTAAAATGAGTTTAACTATGAGAACTCCCAAACCACCCATGTGTTCCCGCTAAATTTCAGTCCTGTAGGAGAGGGCATAAATATGGTAGCTGGAATTGTATAGGAAACATTGTATAAAGTCTTGACTTCAAATCTTATTGCCACTTCAGCTAAAAACAGTCACACAAGTGACAAGGAGGAAAGGGATCTATAGGAGCCACAGGTTTGCTGCTGGGACACACAGGAAGCAAAGTATGTGCAATAACATGACAATATGGGGTAATTTATCATAAAACACAACAAACCATTATCTTGCAGTTTCAGGCATACCTGTACTTCCCCTTATGCCTAAGCAGCTCGAACGGAGTGATGATAACATAAAACGTCAGACTGCTCTTCCCTTATTTGGAACTACAGTGAACGATATACTGACTGTCTTAATTAGTTATTACAGTATAATATTGAACCAAATGCTTTCACCCTTTACCCTTGTGGGAATTGGCCTATATTGATAGGGCTAAATTGAAATGTTTCTTACAGAAGAAATCTGAAAATGCATAACCATTTTAGAAATTGATAGGGAACAGTTTGGAGGTAATCGGAAAATGACTAGACCAAACATTACACTGTTGATGTTATGTGCATTTTACATTTTGTGTACTTTGCCACTTTTGTTGAAAACGAAATCTGAAAATACTCTGGATACATTCAGTAACATGATAAGACTATTCCTGGAAAATGTGGGGTAGGTGCAACATAAGACAAACATTACAAAGGTTTGAGTGAAAGGTCTAACTGTTGTCTTCAAGTGGGCACACACCTCTCCAAAGTGTACACAGTTCCTAAGTAATTTCAATGCATTTTTATGACTCAAAAGAAAAGTATTCAACTATAAAGGTACTTTTGTGAGCTCTCCTAGCTGTGCCATTGAGGAACAAGCTCACTTATAGTTGTTTAGTTTGGAACACAGCCCTGCATCCCCGCCATAACACAATTGGGTGATTCTGCAACTTCGGGCAAGATTTCAGAAATTAAAATGTATTGAAAAACCATTTTACCGGTATTATAATTGTCTTTGATTTGTCTAGAAATAATATCTGATAAATCGCTGTGATCGTACTATTCAGGAATTTATATATTTTTGTCATTTTTCCCAGACAGCCATTAAACATCCATTTTAGTTGAAAATTAATTGTATAATATTTCATTTTTAACACATTTCTTATACATTTGTCTTGCATTGAACATTATTTTAAGTGCTTTTTAAGGTTTTCCTAAAAATAATAATTCATCACAACGCCTGAATGTATGAACTTGCCTTTGTGACAACTGAAAATATTTATTTATCATAAAAAAATAAGATATTTCCGCCCAACCTTTTTGTGAGATTATGATAACAACCATATGATTTCCCTATCTAAAACAAATCGATCAATATAAATTACACATAATATACAAATTGACCTAAAAATATGGGTGTGGTGGAAATGACATCTATGTAAAAAAACTAAAAACGTAGGAAAACAATATTTTATTGCAACCATTTTGAACAACAACCATTGTAAAACATTTAATTAATTTAAGACAAAGTAAGATTCCAGAGGTCACAGACATAGAAACAAAATAAAAAACGATCCTATACGATACCAGGAACATCTGCAAAAAGACAGGGAGAGATACTGGAAGAAAAAAGAGAAGGGAGAAGTCAAATCTATCTCTGAGCTTACAAAGCGAGAACAAAGGAGCAAGAGAAGGCAATGGAAATGCAACCAACGGAATAGAAGACAGACTTTAAAGAGAACAGTTGCAATTGCAACCTACCCATCAGGCAACACAACACCTTAGTCACCAGATGACTTGCAGCCAGAACATGAGGCCATCAAACCTGCCCCTAACTTACCTGCCCAGACTGCTTAGCATGCTTTGGCTAGTATTACAGCTAGCATATCGTTTTCACTAAATACATAAAATGTATTTTTAAAAAAATCAAAATTCTACCACAAATGAAAGAAAACTTCTGGACATGACTTCTGGAACAACTGTCTGCTGCAGCCATGTGCTTCAGTGTCACAATAAGTTTCCATGGTAACTAAATTAACATTCTCTTGACAAAACTTGATTAAATGAGGAATTTGCCCTCAGTGGTGGAAATGACACCACTACCAAAGGACAGGTATATTCTGTGTAAATAACAATATAAAGGGCATACTCACTATACATACTGATATAGATTTTATTTAATTGACTCTTTCTCAAGAAGATAACATTACATAATGTGTAATTATTCATGTTTTGTCATAGAAAAACATAGTGGAAGCTCAAAAGTCTGGGTCAGGGACAAGGGCAAAACAGTGAAATTGAGGTATAAAATGCATCTGAAAAGTAGCTAAAATACTAGATAGAGAGGTGTCAAAAAAATCTGGGGTGATGGTAGTGTGAACTTAACATATAAAGAAAAAAACATATTTTTAAATAAAATCACAAAAATGGACCCTGAGGACATAGAGGTTCCTGTAGTTACAGAATCACCCAATTACTGTTGTTATTTACACAATCCAAAAACGGTCCATTATAAATCGCAATGAGGGTCAGGTGGGCATGATCTGAAAGCTCGTTCCATTGCCAACATAACTAGTTGTTATAAAATACGATCTTACAATGTTAGGCTTTCACAAGGAAATTCAGAAAAACAGATCGTAATTTAGGTGCATTCAGGTGCGTGCGATGCGGCATTTTTTTCTCTCACAATAAACAAACATAGGCTCATTCTGTTCAGAAGACCCCAGGATATGACGACATGTCATCTTGCAACTGTACATCAAACATAGTGGTCATAAACGTTGATTTGGAAATGTGAATTGCACATTTGGACTCACAGGTGTTTGGCTTGTATGTCATCAAAGCCGTATTTATTATAATCCTCAAAATCTCATCTTTCAAAATACATTAAGTCCTCTTAATTTACAGCAGTTCCCTTCACCTGGACAACAAAAAAATTTGCAAAAGTTGCCCAACTACTGGAAGGGATGGCGGCAACTTCTTATTGCGAGTGGTGCTGAAGTTCAGAATGGCTGTCAATAAAAACCCATATAGCTCTGTGAAGCGCAGAGCCAGAACCCTTACTGAAACAGCCACTACGTTCCAATTTAGGCGCTTATTATTGCCCAAATCTGCCATTTACAACTCGTGTACAGGTACGAGTGTAAAGGGCTACATGATTTAAAATATATTTGACAAACTCTTTAACATACTTTTCCAACTCACTCTGCTTGCTGTATAATCTGCAGTTCTGTCTATTGCATCTTTGACTTGGTACTGTGTTGCTGTTGTTGTCCTTTTTAAATGTATACATCTTCTCGCCTAGGGCATTTTATTCTCAGCAATGACGTCATATATATTGTTGGGTATGTTCACCTCCAGAGTCATGAATGATGCATAACAAAATACATCTAGTATGATTAATGACAGTCTAATTACACTGTACGGTTTGTTGGGAGTTCTAGAGTCTCCAAGAACACAACATGATGAATTATCCCACACCACATACAAAATGCTAAGCTAGGGACCCTGGGACTAAACACCTCCCTCTGCGGCTGGGTCCTGGACTTCCTGACGGGCCGCCCCCAGGTGGTAGGGGTGGGCAGCAGCAGGTCTGCCACTCTGATCCTAGATAAGGGGCCCCTCAGGGGGTGCCTGCTTGGTCGCCTCCTGTACTCCCTGTTCACCCACAACTGCATGGCCGAGCACGACACCAATACCACCATTACATTTGCCGGCGACACAATGATGGTGGGCCTGATCACCGACGATGATGGGACAGCCTATAAGGAGGAGGTCAGAGACATGGCGGTGTGGTGCCAGGACAACAACCTCTCCCTCAAAGTTATCAAGACAGGGGAGATAATTGTGGACTGCAAGAAGAGGAGGGCCGAGCACGCCCCCATTGTCATTGACAGGGCTGTAGTGGAGCAGGTCGAGAGCTTCAAGTTCCTTGGTGTCCACATCACCAAACTGTCATGGTCCAGACAGACCGGGACAGTCATGAGGCACGACAATGCCTATTCTCCCTCAGGAGACTCAGTGGATTTGGCATAGCTCCTCAGATCCTCACGGGGTTCTACAGCTGCACCATAGAGAGCATCCTGACTGGTTGCATTGCCGCCTGGTATGGAAACTGCTCGGCATCCGACCGCAAGACGCTACAGAGGGTGGTGCGTGTGGCCCAGTACATCACTGGCCATTCAGGACCTCTATACCAGGCGGTATCAGAGGAAGGCCCTAAAAAACTCCAGCCACCCACTGTTCTCTCTGCTACCGCACGGCAAGCGGTACCGTAGTGTCAAGTCTAGGTTCAAAATGCTCCTTAACAGCTTCTGCCCCCAAGCCATTTGGCTGCTGAACAGCTAATATCAAATGGCTATCCGAACTATTTGCATTGAACCCCCCTTTTTTTACACTGCTGCTACTAGCTGTTTATTATCTATGCATAATCACTATCTACATGTACATATTACCTCAATTACCATGACTAATCTGTACCCCCACACATGACTCAGTACCGGAACCCCCAGTATATAGCCTCGTTAGTTATTTTATTGTATTACTTTTTTTTTTACTTTAGTTTATTTAGTTAATATTTTCTTAACTCTTAATTTTCTAAAAACTGCATTGTTGGTGAACGGCTTGTAAGAAAGCCTTTCACGGTAAGGTCAACACCTGTTCTATTCTACCCACAAAATACAACCTTGCACTCTGGTATCCTGCAAACCATGATCGCTTCTGTATTTTACACCCCGAGTTAAAATACAGAAGTCTGGTGCACACGTTGTTAATGGTTGCCGTTCATAAAAATACTTGTACATTGCTAGACATGTCTGCCTTTGTTGACCTGGTAGCTACTGAGGTAAGACAGGTGGTCTCACCAACAGCACACGTAGAAACGTTCTCGTCAGAATAGCCTGGTTTGATATAGATAACGCGTTTGCCTGTATGCAGAATAAGCCAGTTACTGCTGCTGTGGGGCGAGCCCAAAGGGAGGTGTCGATTTGAGGTGGGCTGTTCCTTCGCTGGATACATGGAGACGGGCCTTTGCTGACAAGTTTCTCAAATACCAGCCCCTCGTGTCACGCTTGGATGGCCTTGGATATAAGTGCAAGTCGGTGACAGTAGTATTTGACAGTCTCTGCCACCTACATATGGTGAGTGGCCTTCAGATTGCAGGCGTGCCAAAGACTAGAGCAAAGCAACTGGCCGAAGTACTGCTCTGTTTCAGCTGTTATGGGCAGCCTAGCTTTGTGGAGAAGGTGCTTTTTGTATCCGTAAAGTGCTCTTGTATCCAAGACCTTTAAAATAGTTTTTATCCTTCTTAATGTAATGCAATTTGTGGATTCAAATAAAGTGTTTAAAATGTGTACGCGTGTGTTTTCCTTCCCCCAAAATGCTCCAAGATTATTGTCAACTGATACCCTTTGTACATTTCAGGTTAGGCTCCTCTTACCACACATCATGAAGAACAGGGTGAACCAAAACAATGATTTGCATCAAAATTACCGCGATCCAATATAGGAGCTGTCAGTCAGTCAGTTCGTCAATCCTTGCATAACTGCCAGTGAAGGAAGAAGCCTGTACCGAACACTGCAATGGGTCCACCTACATTCCAAAGTTCCTTGTCCCATTAGAGGCAGCTGCCATTTAAAGTGGGGCCTGTGAGCGCCTGCAGCTTTTGCTGCGGTTGTACATCAAGCAGCATCTTGCCAACCGTTTCTTCTCAACGGTAAAGAAAACAAACTGATGTCATGTCAGCGGTGTTTTGGCTTTGGGCTAGAGATAATGTGCGATGTTGTTGTCCATTGTAGCTAGCCTATCTAACAGTTCTATCACTGTTTCATAATCACGTTTAGAGTGATTAAAACAATATTTAGGATATTTATATATTTTCCCTTTCTGTAACACACATTTCCAGTGTTCTAGTTGTGACACTCAAGGTGAGGGTTAGTCACTAGACTTGTTATGGATTATGCTCATATCGGTTGATAGTGATTGACGCCAGACTGGAGGTACAAGGACACACTGATTATTCACAGTTGTATTGATGACCTTCTGTGGACACCGATTCTGTAGCAGCTGACAAAGCCGCTGCCTTGGTTTTCAACTGCGAGCCTCTCGGGCTGGTGTTTACAGAACATTTGGTGATGTCTGATTTAGAATATAAAGGGCCCGTCTCCAAGAGGCCATATCTACTTCTGTGCTGGAGGTGTCTCCCTGTTGGAACTTGTAATAAACCAGCTTTTATTTTTCAATTCTCTTCTCTTTAGTCCATCTGGAAATTCCGAAGAGGATAAGACACTAAGGTTTTCAGCTATGTTTGTTTAGCGAAGCTTCAGAATCAGCTCTCTGGAGGTGAGTCAATTGTGTTTACCCCTCTGTGGTGGAGACTTCTGGTTTCTCTCACCAAGAGGAATTTCTGAAATTTGATGAATGAGCCTCGTTGTACTATCAATTAATGATTTTGGTTTTGTTGTAATCGAGTTGGTTAAAAGTCCGTGGGTAAAAGTTGCTCCTCCAGTCAGCTGTGTGGTTTGTGTGCTGCAAAATGCTGAATTTGGGAAGGGTGTGCCTTGTTCGACCTGGGTGGGGTTCCAAGTATGTGAGTGCTCTGTGAATATCGATAATAACCCATTTAAAACCTCAAGTGGCATCGGCAGTGTCGTCCTGGCGGTGAAAGTAACCAATCGGTTTTAAATACCACACAATTGGGAGAGCCCTCTGGGACCAGTGATTAGCAACATCTGGTCTCTTTTAGATACTGCCAGCAAAGGATACAGTGCTACTCTTTGCATAGTGTGTAGCAAGGTGGTTACTTTGGACAAGTAGGGCATAACCTCTCGTGGGTAGAGCCTGTGTGGAGTGTTCGTTTGTTTGTTTGGTACGGTTGGTACCTCAGTTTGTGGTGGTGTCAGAGTGCGGGCCCGTTCACCGTAGGTACGGTTCACTTCCGTGTCTGGTCCATTACAGATCCTATTGTCACATTTTAGGTTGTTGGTTCACTTTTGTGACTGACTGTATTCCCTCCCCCAAATCTAGACTTACCAAGACGACACTGAATGTTCCTGAGTGACCTAGTTTCAGTTTTGACTTAAATCTGCTTGAAAGTCTATGGCAAGATCAACAACCAACTTGAGAGAGCTTGAAGAATGTTAAAAAGAATAAATGGGCAAATGTTGCACAATGCAGGTGTGCCAAGCTCTTGGAAATTTACCCAGAAAGACTCACAGCTGTAATCACTGCCAAAGGTGATTCTAACATGTATTGTCAGAATCACCACTTTGACAGAGTATTTACCACTTTGACATTAGAGGATTTTCCACTTTGACATTAAAGTATTTTGTGTAGATCGTTGACCAAAAATTATAATTAAATACATTTTAATCCCACTTTGTAACAACAAAATGTGGAAAAAGTCAAGGGGTGTGAACACTTTCTGAAGGCACTGTATCGGAATCACCCACAGGCATGGTTGGGGTATGTCTTGTTTTGGTTAGTAGCATAACTTTCACTTATCTGCTAGCGACAGCACTGAGGGATAGCATCTATAAGTAGCGTAATGATAGAATATGATGTTACCAGGTGCACAAGGGTGTGTTTACAAATCAATAAAATATTTGCATGATCTTGGACATGCACAGAGTTGTACCTCAGTACAACCACGTGGTTGTAAACTGGTTGAAATGACGTCATGTCAACCAGCTTTGCCTGTTGTGCTGGGACAACTTGAATCGGAAACTTCTCTCTCTCCCTCTCTAAACTATTATGCAATGAGTAATGAACGAGGAACGAGAGAGAAAGAAACGAGAAAGAAATGAAAAAGAGAAAGAAGCTGCTGAGACAGGGGGAAAAAAATAAAAAATATCACAGGAAGTAATGGGGCGGCAGGTAGCCTAGTGGTTAAAGCGTTGGACTAGTAACCGAAAGGTTGCAAGACTTTATCCCAGAGCTGACAAGCTAAAAATCTGTCGTTCTGCCCATGAACATGGTCCGTCATTGAAAATAAGAATTTGTTCTTAACGTGCTAGTTAAATAAAGGTTACATTTTAAAAAATCTAAAAAATTAAAAAAATCTACCTCAGCAGGAGAATGATTAACCTCCAGTCTCCAGTTAGGACAGTCAACTCAGTCCAAAGTTCAGTTGGAGTTTGATTTCCAGCCCAGGATCTAAACAACCTACATGGAACTATTTCACAACACTCTCTTTAGTTGCTCAGTGTATGAGTTTGGGGATTAGGTCCAAACAACCACAAAATCCTGTCATCCAACATCATCTATCATCCAACACAGCCACAGAACAATAATTCACCAGAACCCCATGATTGATGTCGACACACAGACAATGTGGATGAATGAGCCCAATGGCGTCATATGTCAGAGTCATACGTCTCGCTTGTGATAAACATATAGTCTTGATGACATTTAGATGTATGACATCTGGGAGATTCTTGGCCCACGGTTGTGAACTGAGCCGGGTGATATTTCCTCCTTCTCTCTGCAGGCAAACCTTAGGGAATCTAACTTGGAGTTGACTGTGCTATTGTTTACCATGCAGGGTCTCAAAAGTAGAGATGAGGGGATAGATATACAGTGTCAATGTAAAGTGTGTGACTGAATAGAGTCACATGGAATATTTAGCAGAGAATCATCTTAATCCTAAACGGTTTGTGAATTGGCTGAGGGAGAATGGAGTTCAGGCATATCTGTGTCAAAGTGCAGACAGAGAGAGAGACAGAGAGAGAGAGAGAGAGAGAGAGAGAGACAGACAGAGACAGAGAGACAGTTAGTGATAAAGAGGGAGGGAGAAGAGAAAGAGAAAAGAGAGACAACATAAAACATCAAATAAAAGGAAGCGATTCCCAAACCTTCCATAACAAAGCCATCACCTACAGAGAGATGAACCTGGAGAAGAGTCCCCTAAGCAAGCTGGTCCTGGGGCTCTGTTCACAAACAGACCCCAGAAAGCCCCAGGACAGCAACACAATTAGACCCAACCAAATCATGAGGAAATAAAAAGATAATTACAAGCATTATGCTACACTAACATCTACTAACCATGTGTATGTGACCAATAAAATGTGATTTGATTTAAATTAACAAAAAAACAGAGCAAACTAGAATGCTATTTGGCCATAAACAGATTTGGGCAGAATACATGACCACTGTAACTGACACAAAATTAAGAAAAGCTTTGACTATGTACAGATTCAGTGAGCATATCCTTGCTATTGAGAAAGGCCGCCGTAGGCAGACCTGGCTCTCAAGAGAAGACAGGCTATGTGCACACTGCCCACAAAATGAGGTGGAATCTGAGCTGCACTTCCTAACCTCCTGCCAAATGTATGACCATATTAGAGACACATATTTCCCTCAGAGTACGCAGACCCACAAATTCCAAAACAAATCCAATTTTGATAAACTCCCATATCTACTGGGTGAAATACCACAGTGTGCCATCACAGCAGCAAGATTTGTGACCTGTTGCCACAAGAAAAGGGCAAACAGTGAAGAACAAACACTATTATAAATACAACCCATATTTACTTTCCCTTTTGTACTTTAACTATTTGCACATTGTTACAACACTGTATATAGACATAATATGACATTTAGAATGTCTCTATTCCTTTGGAACTTTTGTGAGTGTAATGTTTTCATTTTATATTATCCATTACACTTGCTTTGGCAATGTAAACATGTTTCCCATAACGATAAACCCCTTTGAATTTAGAGAGCGAGAGAAAGAAAGAGAGAGAAAGAGAAAAGTCACCATCCTCCAGTTTATATAGTGTTCTAGCTTAATCAAAACACAAGCAACTATGTTTTCAGCACCGATGTTTACATTCCAAAGGCCTGAGAACAGCCTCCCAGCGATACAGTCTGTTTTCTGATCAAAGGATTATAATTTCTCAGAGTTCGCACCAGAGATTTCAAGCACAACATTCTCCAGTTGTATTTACAACTGTTTTATTACTGAAACGTAATGTATTGCCTATGTTATTGTCAAGTAGTATTTCAACAAGCGGACCCAGGGGCCGGCTCTAGGCTTTTGGGGGCAGAAGTGAGATTTTGTTAATTTATTATTATATTTTTTTGATTAACCTTTATTTAACTAGGCAAGTCAGTTAAGAACAAATTCTTATTTACAATAACGGCCTAACGGGGAACAGTGGGTTAACTGCCTTGTTCAGAGGCAGAACGACAGGTTTTTACCTTGTCAGCTCGGGGATTCGATCCAGCAACCTTTTGGTTACTCTAACTCTTACTCTAACCACTAGGCTACCTGCCGCCCCAAGTTGGGCTCCCCGGGCAAACCATTTTAGTGGCCCCTGTGATAGAACCATTACGTATTTACCTGATTTATTTGATATTAATGGTTAACAATTCATATTTAACTAATAGTAAGATATTTCTGTCCTACTAATGCTGTGTTTTTATGGTCTCCACTCTAGTTCCCTGTAGCCAATCTGGGCATATGGTTGCTAGAGACGGCTTGAGCTGACAAATGAGTTAAACACGGCATTACATAGACAAGAATGTGTTTTACTTGCATCTGGGAAACTAAGCCAGGGTGGGGTTAAGACAACAACCCTGTGCAGATAACGACCGGATTAATATTCTACTATTCTAACAGTAAGTTCAAACCCCGACTGAGTAAAAAAAAAAAAATAAACACAGATAGATCATTATTTTTTGGGGGGGGATCATAAGCTTATGTCACTTATGACTGGAACTGGCCCTGCACAGACCAATGATAATAGATACAATTATGTTGAAATTAGACAAGAGCACTTGACTCAAAGTCCACGAGTACTATTGCACAAACTGTGGATCTTGGCACAGAAGTCACAACACCACGTGACCACCACAGCCCAGTGTGAGGCTTGTCCACCTGTCCGGACTCTGCACTCTGTCGGCAGACATGTTAGCTCCCTGTGACCGCGTGTTCAAGAACCCAGAGGGGTCACGGGAAGGGAAATCTCTGCTGCTTACCAGCCCAGGGGTCTCATTTATCAACCGTGCATAGGCACAAATCTGTGTGTAAACCATGCGTGGAAAAACGTTCACGCAGTGTGAAATTGATCAGTATGAACGTTTGCTTGAGAGTGTGTGTAAATGTACACACAGCCGTGACCATGCGTACGCACAGGACCAAGTGGTGGAATAAGGAAACTGCTTGTCAAGTGTAGAATGCTAGCTGACTTGGATTGCACTAATAACATGCTTTCTCAATCTCCACATGCTGCTGTGGAGAAAGATTGAAAAATGAGAAGTACTGTAGTTGTTAGCTTGCCGACTGAGGCGATAGAACAGCCTTAACCTACCCCACTAAGCAAATAGTAGACGCACACAGCAATGCTTATTGTCCACTGTGAAAACAACATCAAACTCTAATCTATCAAGCGGTAATGTTGTAATGTTTGCCTTACACCTGTGTTGTGTTGTGTTATGGTACACTGTGTAACCATATTGTACCAAAACAAAGGCCTGGGAATTTCAACAATAACAGCGAATGAAGTCAATGTGGTTCTTTATAGCTGATGACCTGTGACATATTCCATTACATAGGGGTTGCTCACATCAGCTGAAAGCAACCGCATTGCCAAAGACATAGCTAGTCATTCACACATCCACATACACCACTGTTTCCCTTTTTCTTATGTCTGTGAAGGCTTCAATGTGTTGACGTGCAGCGTACAGTACATAAAG
Organism: Salmo trutta; assembly: GCF_901001165.1. NCBI lineage: Eukaryota > Metazoa > Chordata > Actinopteri > Salmoniformes > Salmonidae > Salmo > Salmo trutta. The sequence continues at coordinate 10,122,450 of NC_042960.1, forward strand.
TATTGATGCGTGTATGGAGCAGCCTTACCTGCCATGGATGAGACATTGATGATGACTCCTCCTTCTTTTCCATACTCTTTGCTCATATGATCCAGGGCCAGGTAAGTTCCCTTGATGACTGATGTCTATGGAGAGAAACAAGAGGGCTTGAGTTTCAATATCCGACACATACAACAGTCACACTGTTTTGCTCTTATTCAGACTGTGGTAGAACTCTTCGCTGATGTCATGTCATGTGAACTAGGCTAAACTACAGCATCGTGTAATATAATGTAAACTAGGCTGAACTACAGCATCGTGTAATATAATGTGAACTAGGCTAAACTACAGCATCGTGTAATATAATGTAAACTAGGCTAAACTACAGCATCATGTAATATAATGTAAACTAGGCTAAACTACAGCATCGTGTAATATAATGTAAACTAGGCTAAACTACAGCATCATGTAATATAATGTAAACTAGGCTAAACTACAGCATCATGTAATATAATGTAAACTAGGCTAAACTACAGCATCGTGTAATATAATGTAAACTAGGCTAAACTACAGCATCATGTAATATAATGTAAACTAGGCTAAACTACAAAATCATGTAATATAATGTAAACTAGGCTAAACTACAGCATCATGTAATATAATGTAAACTAGGCTAAACTACAGTATCATGTAAGATTGATTTTGCAGTTAGTCAAGTAACAGATTGTTTTGGAAAAATAGATTTTCACAAACTATCTCAATGACAAAAATACATTCAAACTAACATTTACTGGTGTTAGTCACACACACACACACACACACACACACACACACACACACACACACACACCCCTCTTACCAGATTTACTTCAATGGTCTTCTCCCAGTCCTTCTCATTGTTGATGCCAGCATTGTTGACAACAATGTCCAATCTTCCAAACCGGTCGACTGTACTTTGAAAAGCATCTGCAATATGAAAGAAGAGTCCAACACTTAGGTTGATTAACTCTAGATTTACCCCTACAAGAAGAACACTACCAGTCCATACGAGATGGACATTTGTCAAGAATATTGCATTTTGTTTATTTACATCTAAACTATAATTTAGATTCTATATAAAAGAAGAACATCTAGCTCTTAGATTGATTATACAGGCTATATTTACTACAAGAACATTGCATCTTTGTCTAAGTAAGTAAACAAGTACATCCAAACAATTATCTAAGGCACAAAAACTGCAATATAACAGGTATTCACCAGCACCTGCCTTTCAGCTGAAAACATTCCACAAGAAAACCTTCAATTAAAAACGTATATAATAATAATCACCTTAACCAAGGTAGAAGCAACAAGTCAAGTACGTTGCTTTACTTAAACAACAAATGTCTAACAAATGTCCAGTCTCACAAGACTAAATAGACCGTGTCGACGTTTAAGTTTCAGTCGTGCACTGACAGTGTTCAGTGTTGGTTGAATGGACTCTTATAAGCACAGCTATTTAGGTAAGGCTACATCCAAGAACATTCCGATGTCTTTTGCCTGGGGCGTTTTGGAAATCTTGTCAAAAGTAACTAATTCATTTCCACACAATGGAAGTCTGTTTCAGAGGTGAATGATGTCTTAAAATAGGTAAGCCTAAGGCCTGAAGGTGATCGAAAATGAGAACATTATTATGCATTTAGGCAAAATGCTAAAGTTAGACTAGGCATATAGCTATACTTTTAAAAAAGTGGGTTAGTCTAATAACCTATAATAACCTCTAAAAAAAAAAATAGCAGTACCCTTGTAAAGTTGCAATTACCTTTGCCTAGTCAGACTGTTACCATGGTTACCCCATGGACACAACAGTATCTTCTTTACAAGCCAAAAAGTTGAATAAAATGATATGTACTTTTACTTTACCGGTTGTCCATACTGTTGGTCCTTTTTACCGTAAGGAAGTGGCGATAAAATGTCCATAGGAATGTATAATCAAACTAACTTTTCAAACCGCTGGTAGTGGGTTCAGATGTTTATCACCTGATACATGCTCACACGATGTAAATACATGCAAGCGATGTATGCAAACTTTCCGAGCTCGTACACGTGTTTATATTGTTTCGTGCATGTGCCAGGTGATAGAAAGTAGTACCAGCGCTTAGAGCTTGTGAGAAGAAATGTTCCAAACAAATGAATTGCATTCATCTCCGACTAAGAACCAGAAGTATCACAGTTTTATTGTCAGGCAACCATTACCTTTAAGTTTCAATCTGTCCGTCACGTCACACTGAATGAAAATGCAGTTCCCATCTCCAAAATCTCCATCTAAAATCTTCTTGCATTCCTCTCCGACACTTTGATTCAAGTCAACAAGTGCAACCTGCGGATATAAAATCAGAACATCTACAAAACGATGTCCAAATATTTAAAGCGGTTCTCTGTGCAACACAGTTGGTTTGGGCTCCATACAACCACAATAGGTTGGTACAAGCGCCGCGCGTAAAATGCGTAAAGGAACCAAAACCACCGTCCATTTACGGGCGACAATAGGCTATTAACTTTATATATAAACACCAACCTTTGCTTCATTCTTCAGTAGGCTTTCTGCGACGGCTCTACCGATACCTTGCGCTCCGCCCGTAACTAGAGCCACTTTACCTCGCAGAGTCATCTTTTACGCTTCATATGGCTGCGACACGCCGCGCTGCTTTATGTAGGCTCCAATATCATCTGGAATATTGTCAGGAAAGGGGCGTGTGGTGTAGGTAGCGCTAAATAAACACACGGCGGATAATTACGCCGTCTCGTCTTTCACCTTTTTCATATTCCAAACCGACCTCACTACTGGCATCATAGAATAACATATTGCTCAATTTAATATGATCTCTGTGACTGGCAACAAACAGCATGAGGGAATATCTACTGCTATGCTCTTCATATTGGGACAACCATGCAGTGAAGTCATAAAGCTCGCTATTGGTAGGCCTACACAGTCTGTTTTGAAAGGCAATAGCTTAACGTTAGATTGGGAATGCATTTTATGACGTTGAGATATAGACCTACAGTATACGATATCCCTTTATGTGACCATTGGCCTCTGCCAAGAGGCCTGAAACGTCATCACGGACATCAACCACCCGAGCCACGGCCTGTTCACCACGCAATCATTCAGAAGGCAAGGTCAGTACAGGTGCATCAAAGCTGGGACCGAGAGACTGAAAAACAGTTTCTATCTTAAGGCCATCAGACTGTTAAATAGCCATCACCAGCTAGCTACAGTACCACCCAGGTTACTCAACGCTGCACCTTAGAGGCTGCTGCCCTTTGTACATAGTCATGAAATCACTTGTCACATTAATAATGGAACACTAGTCACTTTAATAATGTTTACATACTCTTTTACTCATTTCATATGTATACAGTATACTGTATTTTGTTGTCCTAATTGCTTGTCCTAAGATGTATATATTTATTCATTTAATTATTTTACTTTTTAGATTTGTATTGTTGTGACTTGTTAGATACCACTGCATGGTTGGAGCTAGGAACACAAGCATTTCGCTACACCCACAATAACATCTGCTAAATATGTGTGTGACCAATAAAACGGGATTTGAACTTTACGGCACAGCAGGGTCACAGGTTCTATACCCACTCTGTATGATCCTCTGAACTGATACAGTAACAAAGACACAAAGACCAAATCTTCATTTAGAAATGTAACAGGTTTTTTTCTCAATCTTTTTTTTTTCTCTCAAAGGACCTTTATTAGATTTATGAAAAGTATTTACAGATGTACATTATAATGGAAAAAAAAACATGTGTTCTTCTCATCACAGCAGCAACTAAAACACAGGTCAAACACAAGTTCAAAAATAAATATATTGACATTGAATTCAGTTCATGCATCTAACATTTAATAATACTGTAATTTTTGTACAAAATGAAGTATTTAAATACACTTGCAATAGAAATGTACATGAAACGTATATTAATTCATCCTTCACATTGTGTATAACTGTGTCAAATACTAATATGTAGAAGTGGTATTAAAATCTGTAGAACTATATGAAAGCTTTGTCACTTTATTAAGGAATGTGGGAGTATAGATATGTTTTTACCAAAAGTATATGGCACAGTATCTCTTCATAGATTTAATCAGTAGTTGTTTTTAAATAGTGTCAAATTCTGGAAATGCCTTACCAAATCTCTTTTTATATCTTTCAAAAAACATCACAAGAGTCTTGGAGTACAAGAACCCGTCAACCATCTAGAAAATGGAGAGGAGATTGATATATTGCACGTTTCATGGATGTATCCATAAATATATTTATTTTATCGTCTTCTCCATTGTGAGTCATCTTAAAATGAGGTCCGGTCTTTACACTGCAGTTTTATACCGTCTCTGTGTGTCATCAGGTTTGATCAAACACAAGAATATGACACGACTGAATCATTGCCCATTTGTCCGATATTCCGATAATTTGTCTGTTCATACAGCTCTGTTGTTGATAATAATTCATACCGTACAAAGTAAACAACCCCTCAGTTCTATAATTATTTTTTAAATATAGTTAAATAAAATGTTACTTCATCATAACCATTACAATCTATTCTAAATTCTTTCTTCATCTCTATACATGCACTTTTACCCCCCAAATTATGGAGGGTGTGAATTCCTTTCATTTAAAAGTCTTATATCCCATACATGTATCTATTCAAATATAGGTACTCTGGATACTGAACCTAGATCAGTTATAACTTAATTGTGATGGTGCTCCCCAGGGTTGTGTACTGCTACCAACACAGTTTCTGAGTGATATGCTCAGTGACACCAGAGCAATAGTAATTTGTGAGCATTTGATAGAAAAAATGATAAAATAAAGATTATATTGAAAGGCAAGTTGTAAACCAAGAAGTGAAAGGCCTGATTCAGGCTGTGTGTATAGTATTATGGCTATATACTGTTAAAGTAACTGCCCAGTGAAAATCTCCCTTTTAAAAGTTCATATTCTGTTAACTAATTTCCAAATAATGTTGTTGACTCATCCTATACTCTTATTTGTGACCAAAGCATAAATTGGAGAAAAAAAACACTTCAAAAACCCCACCTCAAACTTGTATCTCAAACAGACCGTTTAAAAAATGCTTGCCATTTCCTCATAGAACATGTCATCTCCCTGAGGAGGATGAGCTGGCCAATCAGCAGTCTAGAGGAGGATGAGCTGGCCAATCAGCGGTCTACTCGAGTATATATTTATATACGCCCACACCATTCTGTTGTTGGGGTACGTCCACACCCTTCAAACACAGAAAACCTGCTTTTTTTAACATACTTAATTAAAACATTTAGCAAAGAAAACAATTTCACTCCTTTTGTAAGAAATAATAGGTCATATTTAATAGATATCTGAAAACACTCGGCAGTTACTTTAATGATATCCTCAGCCTTCCAAATTCACAGTGGGGACTCACGGCGACTACATCGGTATCAAATCTCTCTTTTTATATTCTACTTTCATGTTGTTCATTCAGTTTTTCTCAGTAGGTTACCTCTTTGGTCGATCCTTTGTTAGCTTGTGTTGAGATTCTAGGTAATTTAAGGTTGACGCATTCACATATTTGGCCCCCTGTTTGACTTGAGTGTTTCGGCAGTGGTTGGTTTGACCGAGTGAACGGGACAGTGAATCATCATTTTGTGGAAATAAGGAAATGAAGGAAATGAAGGTGAGAGAAAAACCATGTTAACACCATAGTTGAGTTTGTGCTGAGTGTGGACCTGGGGAGTTGAATCACTCAACGAAGTCACAAAGAGGTTAATTACGTTTCTGTACGTGATGAGTAGCACTAGGGACGGGACATTTAACCCACAACAGTGAGCTTGGAAATGTGTCAAAGTGGCAGCTTTTTATATCTGAGAATTATAACAAACATCTGATGGTTATAATAAAGATACACTATAATCTGGTGGAAAACCTACAAAGGACTTAAGTGTACTGAAAGTTCTTCCTTGTTTACCAGTGTTGTATGGAAACTGTACTGTACATAGAACATTGGCAGTAAAGCTGTAAGACACAAGTGTGGGTACAGTGTTTGGGAGGTCCTGTGTGTCTGTGTTTGTAGAGGTGAATAAAAGCATTGCTCCTGTTTTGACTGCACATTGTGTAGGGTGGTGAAGTGGGACTCGTCCGATACTCCAAACTGGTCTCCAGTTGCATAGTGAGCACGGTGTCTGTCCTCTCTTGTTGTTGGTGGGCGATACGGACATAACTCTGCTCTGTAATTACTCAGTTCATCTCCCGAGTATAAGTAATCTCCTTAATCCTCTTTTTTAAAACCTCGGCAGGACTTTGTTTTGGAACCCCAGGTAGTTGGTGAACTGCCAAATGTTAATGTCAAACAGTTCCCACATTGTAAGGAGGGACCGGGGTCTTCTTTCCCCTTGTGTCATTGTCCTGTACTGTAATGTACCCTACTGTACTGTAATGTACCCTACTGTACTGTACTGTAATGTACCCTACTGTACTGTAGTGTTCTGTACTAGTCCTTGTGCACATCCTCAGCCCAGAGAATCTTGTACAGGACCCAGTAGAAAATGTTAAAAAACAGGAAGGCCAGGGGGAAACCCGCCCGCGATACCGTGTCGATCTTCTTGGCGCGGTCGATGAACAGCTTTCTCATCTCTTCGTGGCTCTTGGTGGCCGGGTCCTTCTTGGGGTGCTGGGCGGGCTGTGGCCCCGCGGTGCCCGGGGTGGTGGCGGCGTTGTTGGTGGCCTTGGGGATGGTGCCGTCCTTGACCGCCGTGCCGCCACCGCCGGTCGTGGCGGTGAAGCTGAGGCGGCTCTCCCTCACGTCGTTGTCCTACGAACAGGAAAGACAGGAGTTAGTTAGATAGGGGTCAGAGGTCAAGGATGAATGAACTCCCCGAACGGGAACGGCTCCCCCGATGGACGACCTTGAGGTGCTCCAGAGAGGGACACTGAAATGTCATCCCTCTCCCTCCATTGATCTTTGCTCTCCCTCCTCTCTTAACCTTGGGGGATCACTTGCCATAGCAACAGCAGCAGCAGCAATATGACAGGCTGACTAAGTCTCCCAGCCAAGTACACTTCAGTCTCCCTCCTGCTAACACTCCAAATAAACTTCACTTCAACTAAACTTCAGCCTTTGACTTCATGTTGAGTCAATGCCTATTCTCCCTAACTCAATAAATCTATCAAAGTGCAACATGAGCATGGAGTGATTTGTGCGTCATGAGACCTTGCTTAAAACCTCTAGTCTATTATTGTTTTTATAACCCATAATGCCTCTGGTGTTATCCTAGGACACACTCCTCTCTCTTTCAAATCTAGTCATTCCTGTACCCTTTACAGTTGTCACCACTCAAGCGTCCCCCTGGCCTTTGTCCTCAAATGTCAAAACTAGGGTTGAAAAAAGGGCTCAGCTCTGGAAATTCTCTTTAAAAAGCAATTGACATCATATGAATGAAGGGCTATTACCTTTGGCCAATGCACAAACAAAGCCCTGCATGTGATAGTTTTGTTTGACATGCCCAATATGGAAATTATTTAAATGGAATGAAAACAGAATCAATATGAGTTGAGCAATCATTTTTCCATGAGCGAATTCACAATGAACAACAAATGATATGTTGACCTGAGGGAAGAATAGGAAAGCAGGAAATGTTTTGATATTTTCCTTGTTTCCAGGCAGAAATGCATTTGGATAGGGAAATAAAAAGAAACAGCAACACCAACTGAAAGGAACAAGGAACTGGGAGTGAAAACAGGGAGTGTGTGTGTGTGCGACAAGTTCACAACAGGCCATTATGACATTGAACACATTATGAAGAATAATGGAAGGCCATTAGTGTAATGAAGAAAGTCACAGAGTCAATGAGTCACCACACCAGCATTGTGAGTCACATTATGCTTAAAGGGATACTTTGGGAATTCGGCAATCGAAGCCCTTTATCTACTTCCCAAGAGTCAGATGAACTGGATATCATTTTTATGCCTCTGCGTGCAGTTTGAAGGAAGTTGCTAACTGGCGTTAGCACAATGACTAGGCTTCTATGGTAACGCTTAGCATGCTAGCTTTTACAATAGGCGTCCAGTCAGTAGTTAGCGTTGGCTCGCAAAACCACCTCCAACTTCCTTCATACTGGATGCAGAGTTATAAAAATGGGATCCACAAGGTCATCTGACTCCAGGGAAGATTTAATTGCCACACATTTTTACAACACATTCTCTTTGATGAAATACTGTAAAAAAAATGTATGTTTCTATGCTGCCTTTGTATAGTTCTCATACTTAGGTGTGAAAATCAATATGAATATGGAGAGAACACAGACAACGACAAACAGCAGAGGAACAGTACACAACTACAACAAACACAAACACACAAACTTATGACCAGATGGAGTGTGGGGTTTTTATAGCTGGGTTCTAATGTTCTTTACCCTGTCAGAGGAATTGTAGATGTGGCCCATAGATCCATATATGGGCGTATCGTTGTTTCTCAAACCATTAAAGCGTCTCAATGACTCAGCCAGCTCATTGGAATCAATGGAGTGATCCTCATCACCATTCTTTCATCACAGGAGAAGCATGCAAACGGAAAACATAAACAAACAAAGTACTAAAATGATGATGAGAATCATGCAATATAGTGGAATTCACTGTGGATATGCCTGAAACGCTGTGGATATGCCTGAAACGCCGTCGATATGCCTGAAACGCCGTCGATATGCCTGAAACGCCGTCGATATGCCTGAAACGCCTGTGGATATGCCTGAACGCCTGTGGATATGCCTGAACGCCTGTGGATATGCCTGAACGCCTGTGGATATGCCTGAACGCCTGTGGATATGCCTGAACGCCTGTGGATATGCCTGAACGCCTGTGGATATGCCTGAACGCCTGTGGATATGCCTGAAACCCTGTGGATATGCCTGAAACCCTGTGGATATGCCTGAAACCCTGTGGATATGCCTGAAACCCTGTGGATATGCCTGAAACCCTGTGGATATGCCTGAAACGCCGTGGATATGCCTGAAACGCCGTGGATATGCCTGAAACGCCGTGGATATGCCTGAAACGCCGTGGATATGCCTGAAACGCCGTGGATATGCCTGAAACGCCGTGGATATGCCTGAAACGCCGTGGCTATGCCTGAAGCCCTGTGGCTATGCCTGAAACCCTGTGGCTATGCCTGAAACCCTGTGGCTATGCCTGAAATCCTGTGGCTATGCCTGAAATCCTGTGGCTATGCCTGAAACTCTGTGGCTATGCCTGAAACCATGTGGATATGCCAGAAACACATGAAAATAAACAAGAACATCAAACAAGAAGGTGAATCAAAACTAAAGTTGTGCCATGCTTTAAGAAACTGGGCGAGGTGAAATTGAACATAACATAATTTTTGTGTTGGTATTTGACTTCTAGACAAGTTCATTACCTCAAGTTAGTTAAAGAAAGGCTGAGCCCTGCATGTTTGAATTGACAATGACCCCTATCCACTTAGTGACTTTTTCCTCCTCTTGGTTACAAGCAGTGTTCATTCATCTATCTCAATTTCCCTCCATTGCTATGATATTATTGGCCTGAGTATTCCCTTGGTAAAATCCACACAGTATAAAGCAAATGGACTCTTCCCCTGGTACAGAGAGAGGCAGTCTTTTTTTGAATGTCTCCATTTTATATTAATGGATGAGGGATAGGAAGAAACACAGACATCAGCCAAATGTTCAGACACTGACCCGTTCTGTCCTTCAGGAAGCTTTGTAGTAAACACGTCGAAGTAAACATTGGAAGTTTTATCCTTGGTGCACGACAGGTTGGTGTAGTAACAGTATATGGCCACATGGGGGCAGTGTTGACTCAAAGGTGGATGGTAGAACATTGCACCTGTTGGGGAAGTTGCTTTGCTGTTGTGCCTCAACTTTTTCTTTGTGTCAAACAAGGCCATGTTGTTTTGCCTAGTCCGAATACAAAGATTATGCCAACTTTCTATAGTCTACTTTCATGAGTAAGAATTTGTTCGCAACTGAATTGCCTGGATAAATAGCTTCAATAACCTAAATAAGCAAGCCTTTTGACCATAGAGACATGATTTATCTGACCCAGGCCCGGAGTCCAAGCTAGGGTCCGATTTAGTGACAGACAGCGTATAATTGGACTTTTCCGTCTTACTCTTTTAAAATGTCCAAAAAGCCAGAAACCCAATTAACCACAGAGTCAAGGCCACTAAGCCGCCCCGACATCCGTCAAGTCACATTTTTGGCCAACTAATTCCCAGAGCTCCTCTGTCAACCTCCTCTTTTGACATTTTTCAACATCCTCAGACAGTCTTCAGACAACATTTCATCTTACACTGCTTGTTTCATGGACTTTGACACAACTAGTTGGTGTTTGCTACAGTGCTACAAGCTCTTTACATTAGCAATCCAATATGATACAATCTGTGGTATAAACTCTCAACGTATACACTAAGTGGACAGAACATTAAGAACACCTGCTCTTTCCATGACAGACTGACCAGGTGAATCCAGGTGAAAGCTATGATTCCTTATTTTATGTCACTTGTTAATTCCACTTCAATCAGCGTAGATGAGGGGAGGATTTGTATTTAAGTGACTTTGAACAGGGTATGGTAGTAGGTGCCAAGTGCAATGGTTTGTGTCAAGAAATGCAACCCTGCTGGGTTTTTCACACTCAACAGTTTCCTGTGTGTATCAAGAATGGTCCACCACCCAAAGGACATCCAGCCAACTTGACACAACTGTGGGAAGCATTGAAGTCAACATGGGCCAGATCCCTGTATAACGCTTTTGGCACCTTGTAGAGTCACGACGAATTGAGGCTGTTCTGAGGGCGAAAGGGGAAGGTGTTCCTAATGTCTGGTATACTCAGTGTACATGTACTGTATGTTTGAGAAGGATATGTCTGTGAAGGATAGAATTGCTTGTTTCATTATTTGTTAGGTGCTAAAGCATTGAGATATGAGTTATTCATTGACCCCTTACTTCAGCATCAGAGCTCCTTAAGGAACCACATCATAACGGCAATATGCAGTCATTGTTGCACGGAGTTGTTTGTTCACGCTCTGATTCGAGGAACTTGTTCTAGATTGCTCTGTAAACATTACCTTCTTCTTCGTTCTCCGCGGCCGGAGTCTTAAGAGTTCCTTGTGTTGCCTGGAGACAAAGTTGACGGCGGCGTACTCGAGCAGAGCGGAGAATACGAAGAGCAGACACACCGCCATCCAGATGTCGATGGCCTTCACATAGGATACCTACAACACCAGAGAGACAAAGTCACAGTCACACAGTCAGAGAGCAGAGACAGACTGACAGACGGAGACAAAGGAGTTGAGAGAATGAATAGTCTGACATTGTCTGGCAGAATTTCAACTGTCTGGCCAAGTTTGCAGCTTGTTTTATGTTTTCATTTCACAGAGATTGGATTGATGCTGTTACATAATCTGGAGTATGTTAGGAGTGTATGAGAATACATAATACATGTACAGTGAGGGAAAAAAAGTATTTGATCCCCTGCTGATTTTGTACATTTGCCCACTGACAAAGAAATGATCAGTCTATAATTTTAATGTTAGGTTTATTTGAACAGTGAGAGACAGAATAACAACAAAAAAATCCCGAAAAACACATGTCTATAATGTTATAAATTGATTTGCATTTTAATGAGGGACATAAGTATTTGACCCCCTCTCAATCAGAAAGAGTTCTGGCTCCCAGGTGTCTTTTATACAGGTAACGAGCTGAGATTAGGAGCACACTCTTAAAGGGAGTGCTCCTAATCTCAGTTTGTTACCTGTATAAAAGACACCTGTCCACAGAAGCAATCAATCAGATTCCAAATTCTCCACCATGGCCAAGACCAAATAGCTCTCCAAGGATGTCAGGGCTGGAATGGGCTACACAAGGCTGGAATGGGCTACAAGACCATCGACAAGCAGCTTGGTGAGAAGGTGACAACAGTTGGTGTGATTCGCAAATGGAAGAAACACAAAAGAACTGTCAATCTCCCTTGGCCTGGGGCTCCATGCAAGATCTCACCTCGTGGAGTTGCAATGATCATGAGAACGGTGAGGAATCAGCCCAGAACTACACGGGAGGATCTTGTCAATGATCTCAAGGCAGCTGGGACCATAGTCACCAAGAAAACAATTGGTAACACATTACGCCGTGAAGGACTGAAATCCCCCAGCGCCCGCAAGGTCCCCCTGCTCAAGAAAGCACATATACATGCCCGTCTAAAGTTTGCCAATGAACATCTGAATGATTCAGAGGACAACTGGGTGAAAGTGTTTTGGTCAGATGAGACGAAAATGGAGCTCTTTGGCATCAACTCAACTCGCCGTGTTTGGAGGAGGGGGAATGCTGCCTATGAACCCAAGAACACCATCAAACATGGAGGTGGAAACATTATGCTTTGGGGGTGTTTTTCTGCTAAGGGGACAGGACAACTTCACAGCATCAAAGGGACGATGGACGGGGCCATGTACTGTCAAATCTTGGGTGAGAACGTCCTTCCCTCAGCCAGGGCATTGAAAATGGGTCGTGGATGGGTATTCCAGCATGACAATGACCCAAAACACACGGCCAAGGCAACAAAGGAGTGGCTCAAGAAGAAGCACATTAGGGTCCTGGAGTGGCCTAGCCAGTCTCCAGACCTTAATCCCATAGAACATCTGTGGAGGGAGCTGAAGGTTCGAGTTGCCAAACGTCAGCCTCGAAACCTTAATGACTTGGAGAAGATCTGCAAAGAGGAGTGGGACAAAATCCCTCCTGAGATTGTGTGCAAACCTGGTGGCCAACTACAAGAAACGTCTGACCTCTGTGATTGCCAACAAGGGTTTTGCCACCAAGTACTAAGTCATGTTTTGCAGAGGGTTCAAATACTTATTTCCCTCAATAAAATGCAAATAATTTTATAACATTTTTGACATGCGTTTTTCTGGATTTTTTTGTTGTTATTCTGTCTCTCACTGTTCAAATACACCTACCATTAAAATTATAGACTGATCATTTCTTTGTCAGTGGGCAAACGTAGAAAATCAGCAGGAGATCAAATACTTTTTTCCCTCCCTGTATACATAGCAAATATGTGTCATAGAGTATTTAGCTGGTTTTATCTTGATACTGCCTATACTATTTGCCACTGTATATGTAAGGTTTTAAAGGCACAAAAACTATATTTGTCTGTGTTTTATATATATTTCCACACTATTAGGTTGGAATAATGCTGTGAAATTGTGAAAATTATGATAATACCCCTTTAGTGTAAGAGCAGTTTGAAAAGACCACCTGGAATTTCAGCCTGTTTTGATGGGATGGAGTTTTGGCATCCCTGGTGATATCACCAGGCGGTAAATTAGTTAATAGACCAATAAGAAAGAGAGTTCAAAGCCTCTCTGCCAATAACAGTTCGTTTTCAGTTTTCCCCTCCCCCACTCAGACCACTCCCAGACAGTCCTAGCTAAATTCTTGCTTGAGAAATTGCTCTTTGCTAAGAAGCTATTCTTTCAATTGTTACCCAGAAATGATTTGATATTGTAGGTAACAGCTGCATTGGACCTTTAATACACTGCTCAAAAAAATAAAGGGAACACTAAAATAACACATCCTAGATCTAAATGAATGAAATAATCTTATTATATACTTTTTTCTTTACATAGTTGAATGTGCTGACAACAAAATCACACAAAAATAATCAATGGAAATCCAATTTATCAACCCATGGAAGTCTGGATTTGGAGTCACACTCAAAATTAAAGTGGAAAACCACACTACAGGCTGATCCAACTTTGATGTAATGTCCTTAAAACAAGTCAAAATGAGGCTCAGTAGTGTGTGTGGCCTCCACGTGCCTGTATGACCTCCCTACAACTCCTGGACAGTCTGTGGTGCAACGTGGCGTTGGTGGATGGAGCGAGACATGATGTCCCAGATGTGCTCAATTGGATTCAGGTCTGGGGAACGGGCGGGCCAGTCCATAGCATCAATGCCTTCCTCTTGCAGGAACTGCTGACACACTCCAGCCACATGAGGTCTAGCATTGTCTTGCATTAGGAGGAACCCAGGGCCAACCGCACCAGCATATGGTCTCACAAGGGGTCTGAGGATCTCATCTCGGTACCTAATGGCAGTCAGGCTACCTCTGGCGAGCACATGGAGGGCTGTGCCCCCCAAACAAATGCCATCCCACACCATGACTGACCCACCGCCAAAACGGTCATGCTGGAGGATGTTGCAGGCAGCAGAACGTTCTCCACGGCGTCTCCAGACTCTGTCACGTCTGTCACATGTGCTCAGTGTGAACCTGCTTTCATCTGTGAAGAGCACAGGGCGCCAGTGGCGAATTTGCCAATCTTGGTGTTCTCTGGCAAATGCCAAATGTCCTGCACGGTGTTGGGCTGTAAGCACAACCCCCACCTATGGACGTCGGGCCCTCATACCACCCTCACATTTGTGGCCTGCTGGAGGTCATTTTGCAGGGCTCTGGCAGTGCTCCTCCTGCTCCTTGCACAAAGGCGGAGGTAGCAGTCCTGCTGCTGGGTTGTTGCCATCCTACGGCCTCCTCCACGTCTCCTGATGTACTGGCCTGTCTCCTGGTAGCGCCTCCATGCTCTGGACACTACGCTGACAGATACAGCAAACCTTCTTGCCACAGCTCGCATTGATGTGCCATCCTGGATGAGCTGCACTACCTGAGCCACTTGTGTGGGTTGTAGACTCCATCTCATGCTACCACTAGAGTGAAAGCACCGCCAGCATTCAAAAGTGACCAAAACATCAGCCAGGAAGCATAGGAACTGAGAAGTGGTCTGTGGTCCCCACCTGCAGAACCACTCCTTTATTGGGGGTGTCTTGCTAATTGCCTATAATTTCCACCTGTTGTCTATTCCATTTGCACAACAGCATGTGAAATGTATTGTCAATCAGTGTTGCTTCCTAAGTGGACAGTTTGATTTCACAGAAGTGTGATTGACTTGGAGTTACATTGTGTTGTTTAAGTGTTCCCTTCATTTTTTTGAGCAGTGTATTTAGCCTGTCATGATGTTACGGTTTTATTTTTCAAGGAAATCGATATGCAATCACTTATATCATGACGGTGTAAAAACGTCTTCTTGATGAATGCTTAATTGAGTTACGTAACAGAACATTCCATATAGTATACTGCATTATTCTTTAACGCATACAGAACACTAAATACTACTCAAGGGTAAAAGGACAAGTTAGGTATTTTTTTTATTTAGATTTATTTTAAATTTGACCTTGACAGTAGTCTATGACCCGGGAGAAAATTGTATCCTCGGTTTTACAGTAAGTCTAAAAATACTGAACTTGTCATTTAACAAGTAAGTGCCAGTATTTTGTTCTTCTACATGGGTGAATCCCAAACATATATGCACAGGCCCTTTGGGATGAGATGTATTAAACCGTACTGAGATGCTCCATATAGACAGAAATTCTCTGAACACTAGCAGGGGCATTTACTGTACATATCTCAGAACATCGCTTATATATATAAAATGTCTTAATGGATATCTCTCTTTAGGTAACTCTTTATACAGTCTATTTGAGATCATTTAGGTGTAAAAAGAGTGTATAAACGATGCAACACATTCAATCTTGTAAGATCTCTGCAATACTGCAAGGCTCCGTTAAGCAAACAGAAAAAGTCACCCTGTACCTAGACCATAAATCAACAACGGACAGTCAGTCCTGAAGAAGGGACACCTTTTTGGGCGAGCACAGTGGTGATGCACACAACACACTCTCCTGCCAACCCCACACACCCGCACCCCCCACTCAGACTCTCACACACTCTGCACCCGACCCACCTTAGGTAGAGACGTTCTAGAACCGGAGCTCTGGGTGGTCATGGTGAGCACGGTGGTGATGCCCAGTGCCACCCTAGCGGGCGCGGCGTCCATGTTGATCCAGAAGGAGACCCAGGAGAGGATGACGATGAGGAGAGAGGGGATGTACATCTGGATCAGGTAGTAACCCATCTGTCTCTCCAGGTGGAAACGCACCTCGATGCACGTGAACTTCCCTGTGGGAGGAGGGAGAGAGAGGAGAGGAGAGAGACTGAGACAAGTGCCTATGTTTTCTTTGATTCGTATTAAAGTCTGCCTGAATAACATACTTGGAAATGTACAGTGAAAATGTATAGGAAAGATGAGGCATACTTCTTTGGAGACTATTAGGTTTCTCTGTAGACCATATCTTACGAACGTCAGCATTCCTCCTCTCATACACACCATATACTGTATATGTAAACAAACCCACACACAAACTGTACAACGTGGCTTCTCAGAAAATCTCAATTCTAGCAACTCAAATAATATGCAAAAGACTGTGCTGTGGAGGAGTTTAAATCAATCTCCATGTTGTCGGTCCATGCAGCTGTGGTTATCTTGATCATCAAAGCTCAGTGTATGGGCCTCAGATGAAAATGCCAGTAATGCTATCTGCCTTTGATGCGTCAACGTTTGTCAGATCTCTCCACCATCACACACACCCAAACCACAGTTCATAGGTTACCAGTACCACACTCAATAGGAAGTGGAGCGATGAAACAGACGCCAGGCTACAAGACTGTTTTTCTAGCATACAGACTGGGATATGTTCCGGGATCCAATAGCATTGAGCAGATTACCACATCAGTCACGGTTTTAATCAATAAGTGCATAGACGACGTCCCCACAGTTGTATTTTTTTATTTCACCTTTATTTAACCAGGTAGGCTAGTTGAGAACAAGTTCTCATTTACAACTGCGACCTGGCCAAGAGAAAGAAAAGCAGTGCGACACAAACAACAACACAGAGTTACACATGGAATAAACAAACATACAGTCAATAATAACACAATAGAAAAAGTCTATATACAGTGTGTGCAAATGTGATAAGGGAGGTAAGGCAATAAATAGGCCATAGTGGCGAAATAATTACAATTTAGCAATTAAACACTAGACTGATAGATGTGCAGAAGATGAATGTGCAAGCAGAGATACTGGGGTGCAAAGGAGCAAAAATAAATAAATAAATAACAGTATGGGGATGAGGTAGTTGGATGGGCTATTTACAGATGGGCTATGTACAGGTGCAGTGATCTGTGAGCTGCTCTGACAGCTGGTGCTTAAAGTTAGTGAGGGAGATATGAGTCTCCAGCTTCAGTGATTTTTGCAATTCGTTCCAGTCATTGGCAGCAGAGAACTGGAAGGAAAGGCGGCCAAAGAGGAATTGGCTTTGGGGGTGACCAGTGAAATATACCTGCTGGAGCGCGTGCTACTGTGTTGCTATGGTGACCAGAAGGTATCCAAAAAAAAAATAAAACATGGATTACAAGCAATATCCACTCTGGGCTAAAGACTAGAGCTACCGCTTACAAGGAACGGGACACGGACATGGCCCAGACAAGAAAGCCTGCTACAAGCTCTGACGAGACATCAAACATGAAAAAGGACAATATAGGAGGAAGGTGAAATCCTATTACACCGGCTCTGACGCTAGTCGTATGTGGCAAGGCCTGCAGATCAAACAGATTAGAAAGGGAAACCCAACTATGAGTTGTCCAGTGATGCAGAACTCCCAAACGTGCTAAATCCCTTTTATGCTCGCTTCGAAGAATACAACACTGAGTTTTGCGTGAAAGCCCCTGTTGTTCCAGATGACTGTGTGATCTCGCTCTTGGTGGCCGATGTGAATAAAAGTTTTAAACAGGTAAACACTCGCAAGGCCGCCGGGCCAGATGGAATACCAGGGTGCGTTCTCAAAGCATGCGAAGACCAGCTGGCAAGTGTCTTCATTGACATTCTCAATCTCTCCTTGTCCCAGTCTGTAATTATGCTTGAAAGGCTGGTCATAACACACATCAACACCATCATCCCAGATACCTTACCCACTCCACTTCCTGACAGTCCGTCCCCAGGTGGTGAGGGTAGGCAACAACACCACTCCACGCTGACCCCCAATGCCATTATCAAGTTTGTTGACGACACAATGGCGGTAGACCTGATCACTGACGGCAATGAGACAGCTTACAGGGAGGAGGTCAGAGACTTAGAAGTGTGGTGCCGGGACAACAATCTCTCCCTCAACATCAGTAAGACCAAGGAGCTAATCGTGGACTACAGGAGAACAGGAGAAAGAGGGGAGAGCATGCCCCCATCAACATCAACAGGGTTTTTGTGGAGCAGGTCAAGAGCTTCAAGTTCCTTGGCGTCCACATCACTTAGGACTTAACATGGTCCACACACACCTGCACAGTCGTGAAGAGGGCACGACAGCACCTCTTCCACATCAGGAGGCTATAAGTAATACAGCTGCTCCATCAAGAGCATCTTGACTGGCTGCATCACCGCTCGGTATGGCAAGAGCCCCAACCTCGATCGCATGGCGCTAACGTGGGTGGTACGGACAGCCCAATACATCACTGGGGTCGAGCTCCCTGCCATCCAAGACTTTTGTATCAAGCGGTGTCAGAGGAAGGACCGAAATATTTCCAAAGACTCCAGCCACCCAAGCCATAGACTATTCACTCTGCTACCTCTGATACCGGAGCATCGTCTCTTGGACCAACAGGCTCAGAGACAGCTTCTACCCTCAAGCCAAAAGACTGCTAAATAGCCATAGAAATGCTAAATACCTAATTAAATGGTTACCCAGACTATCTTGCACTGACTCTATGCACACTCACAAGACTATACATACACACTACTGTAAATAAACATTCACTCACACACACGTTACACTGACACACACACACATCATATGGTGTTGCTACTCTGTTCTTTTTTTACTTGTATTATCATCCATCCTGATGCCTAGTCACTTTACCCTGCCTCCATGTACACATCTACTTCTAATACCTTATTATTATCTATCCTGATGTCTAGTCACTTTACCCTGCCTCCATGTACACATCTACCTCTAATACCTTATTATTATCTATCCTGATGCCTGGTCACTTTACCCTGCCTCCATGTACACATCTACCTCTAATACCTTATTATTATCCATCCTGATGCCTAGTCACTTTACCCTGCCTCCATGTACATATCTACCTCTAATACCTTATTATCATCCATCCTGATGCCTGGTCACTTTACCCTGCCTCCATGTACATATCTACCTCAAATACCTTATTATTATCTATCCTGATGTCTAGTTACTTTACCCTGCCTCCATGTACATATCTACCTCAAATACCTTATTATTATCTATCCTGATGCCTAGTCACTTTACCCTGCCTCCATGTACACATCTACCTCTAATACCTTATTATTATTTATCCTGATGCCTAGTCACTTTACCCTGCCTTCATGTACATATCAACCTCTAATACCTTATTATTATCTATCCTGATGCCTAGTCACTTTACCCTGCCTCCATGTACATATCAACCTCTAATACCTTATTATTATCTATCCTGATGCCTAGTCACTTTACCCTGCCTCCATGTACATATCTACCTCTAATACCTTATTATTATCCATCCTGATGCCTAGTCACTTTACCCTGCCTCCATGTACATATCTACCTCTAATACCTTATTATTATTCATCCTGATGCCTAGTCATTTACCCTGCCTCCATGTACATATCTACCTCTAATACCTTATTATTATTATTCATCCTGATGCCTAGTCATTTACCCTGCCTCCAATACCTCGTACCTCTGCAGATTGATCTGGTACTGGTCCTCCCTGTATATAGCTTCATTCTTGTGTATTTGAATACTTTTGCATTATAATTTATGTATTCGGCACATGTGACAAATCATTTGACAGGATACATGGACACTCTTACTGACAGTTGTGGCTGCTTGGCGTGATATATTGTTGTCTCTACCTTCTTGCCCTTTGTGCTGTTGTCTGTGCCCAATGATGTTTGTACCATGTCTTGTGCTGCTACCATGCTGGGCAGCTGTCATGTTGTGTTGCTACCATGTTGTGTTGCTACCATGTTGTGTTGCTACCATGTTGTGTTGCTACCATGTTGTGTTGCTACCATGTTGTGTTGCTACCATGTTGTGTTGTTGTCTCTTTATATAGTGTTGTCTCTCTCGTCGTGATGTGTGTTTTGTCCTATATTTTAATTTGTATTTTTAAGGCCTCCCGTCCCCACAGGAGGCCTTTTGGTAGGCTGTCATTGTAAATAAGAATTTGTTCTTAACTGACTTGCCTAGTTAAATAAAGGTTAAAAAATAAATAAATAAAATACGAGGTGAGTGGTCACTTTGCCCAAAGCATGCCCCTGGCCTGTACTCCTACATATGTGATCAGCACATGCACCCAGTGCACTCTAGTAAACATGTGTACCCAACACACAAATACTCTCAATTCACTAAAATGTATGTATACCCAATGGACTGAAATAAACATATGAACCTAATGCACCGAAATGAATGTATAGAGTCAATGGACTGGAATGAAGCCATTATTTCTGTAAAGTAAACCTCTGGACATTTGAGATAAGGTATTGCAAAGGATTCCGCCAGCCTCAATATTTCCCTTGAGAATAAATCCCTCTATAATAGTTGCTTCTAAAGGATGAAGTCAGTGGGGTTAGTGAGCAATACAATGCAACGACCCACACAACTTTGAAGAAATGCCTTCCCTACTGTAGTGTTTGTTTACTGTAGCCTAACAGACAAGGGTGTCATGCACCCCAAAAATCTGACTGGGCACAAAGTACATTGGATGGCTGGTTGCTGATCTGGAGGGGGACAAGGCCTCTAAGTCTGTGAGTTGGTGAATTTTGCAAAAAAAACAATGAAAACAGCGTTTTCCTGCAATTTACAGCCACACTCATTATACTTAAAGGGATACTTTGGGATTTTAGCAATGAGTCAGCTCAAGACGTATTCTTAATCTACTTTCTCAGAGTCAGATGAACTCATGGATGCCATTTTTATGTCTCGGCATCCAGTAGGAAGGTAGTTTTAAGAGCCAATGCTAACTAGCATTAGCACAATGAATGGAAGTCTATGGTATCTACTAGCATGCTAGCAGTTACCATAGACTTCGTCATTGGGTTAACACTGCACTCAAAGACATCTGACTCTGGAGAAGTAGGTAAAGATATCTAAGCATACCTCTTGAGCTGTCTGTATCCTACTGACTACTGTTTCATTTTTATTTTGTATTAACTAAATATGCTTCGCTACATATCTGCTAAAATCTGGGTAAAATATTGAAATGAATGTGAGTCTTATTCAGTACATTTAGTAACGGCTTGCTTTTCTAAAGTCTAACAACCTTGTCAGCAGGCATGCCAGCTAAGATAGTTAGACAAGCTAGCTACTCTAATTTGATTGATAGCCTGAAATGGATTCTTGATCGCTAGTTATGAGGTTGGGAGATTGGGAACCAATCGAGGCTAGCTGAAGCCAACTTAAAAAAAATTGCTAGGTGGCTGGTAGTATTACAGAGAAACAACAACAACAAAATTCTACAAAACCTTATGTGCATATTTTGTATTTATTTAAACAGGACATATCTGAGGGGGCACGTGCCCCTGTGCCCCATATGGGCATGACACCTCTGCTAACAGTCACACAGCAATGTACTTGAAGCTCTTTGAACAAAGTCACTCTGCTCTCTTTGAAAAGAGGGAGTCTCAAAGCATAGAGATTTGAAAGAGAGAGGAGAGGAGGTGTGTGAGGCCTCTGCTGCAGCTGTCTGTTTCATTGCCCTCTGCCGCGGAGGCTTCAAAACATATTTGAACAGTGGCTGTCTCTCCTGAAAGACAGAGAGTGAGCACTCTCGGAGTCTCTGTCTGTTTGTGCACCGTACCCGGGAGAGCAGCGCAGAGTTAGAATCCACAATCAGCAAACACACAGAGGCAGAGACACACACACACACACACACACACACATATACTGTATAACTACACATACACACCAGGAGGCTGGTGGGAGGAGCTATTGGAGGATGGACAGAGTCAAATACGTGGTTTCCATAGGTTTAATACCGTTCCATATATTCCATTCCAGCTATTACAATGAGCCCTTCCTCCTATAGCTCCTCCCACCAGCCTCTTCTAACACACACACACACACACACACACACACTTTCCTGAGCCCTGCAGGCTGACCTGACCAGAGGCTCCAGCAGAGGCTCCAGCACCTCCAGAGACTAACTGAAGAGGAGGACGGGGAGGTGTGTGTGTTTGTCTGGGTTTGCAGCCTGGTCTCATAGACTAGACGTAACATAGCAAATGTAAATATTGGACACCCAAATTAGTATGATATGTTATGTTTGGTATGGTTACATAACACAGATGGTTATTTAAGGAAAAAATGAAAGTCAGGTGGTTGGTCGGGGTGGATGAGTGGGTGTATAACACAAATGTCTAGCAACCCAAAGGTTGCAAGTTTAAATCTCATCACAGAGGACTTTAGCATTTGAGTTACTTTGCAACTACTTTGCATGTTAGCTAACTCTTCCCCTAACCTTAACCCTTCCCCTAACCCAACTCCTAAACTTAACACTAACCTTAACTCTAACCCCTAACTCCTAGCCTGGCTAAAGTTAGCCAGCTAGCTAACGTAGCCAGAATTCGCAACATATCGTAGGTTTTGCAGATTCGTAACATATAGTACGTTTTGCAAATTTGGGACATATAATACGAAATTGCTGTTCCTGTACCCAAGAAGGCAAAGGTAACTGAACTGAATGACTATCATTTCGTAGCACTCACTTCTGTCATCATGAAGTGTTTTGAGAGACTAGTCAAGGATCATATCACCTCCACCTTACATGTCACCCTAGACCAGAGGTGGTCAAACTTTTTGGCTTGAGGGCCACATCGGTCTTTTGAAATTCAACGGAGGGCTGCATTTTTTGGGGGATCAATTGTTTGTTAAAATCAATTTGTGGGGGCCTCCCGAGTGGCGCAGCGGTCTAAGGCACTGAATCGCAGTGCTTGAGGCTTCACTACATACCTGGGTTCGATCCCAGGCTGTGTCACAGCTGGCTGTGACTGGGAGACCCACGAGGCGGTGCACAATTGGCCCAGCGTCGTCCGGATTAGGAGAGGTTTTGGCAGGCTGAGATTTCCTTGTCCCATCTCGCTCTAGCGACTCCTGTGGCAGGCCGGGCGCATGCACCCTGACACGGTCATCATGGGTACGCTGTTTCCTCTGACACATTGATGTGGCTGGCTTCCGGGTTAAGAAGCAGTGCGGCTTGGCTGGGTCGTGTTTCGGAGGATGCATGGATCTCGACATTTGCCTCTCCCGAGACCGTACGGTGTCAGTGATGGAACAAGACTAACTTCCAATTGGATACCACGAAATTGGGGAGAAAAAAGGGCCTCGTGGGCCGGATTGAAGTGCCCCCCCTTGCCCTAGACCCACTGCAATTTGCAATAGGTCCACAGACGATGCAATCGCCATCACACTGCCATATCACACTGCCCCATCACAATCGCCATCACACTGCCCTATCCCATCTGGAAAAGAGGAATACTTATGTAAGAATGCTGTTCATTGACTACAGCTCAGCATTCAACACCATAGTACCTCCAAGCTCATCATTAAGCTTGAGGCCTTGTGTCTCAACCCCGCCCTGTGCGATTGGGTCATGGAGTTCCTGACAGGCCGCCCCCAGGTGGTGAAGGTAGGAAACAACACCTCCACTTCTCTGATCCTCAACACTGGGGCCCCACAAGGGTGCGTGCTCAGCTCCCTCCTGTACTCCCTGTTCACCCATGACTGCGTGGCCATACACGCCTCCAACTCAATCATCAGGTTTGCAGACGACACAACAGTAGTGGGCTTGATTACCAACAATGACGAGACAGCCTACAGGGAGGAGGTGAGGGCCCTCGGAGTGTGGTGTCAGGAAACAACCTCTCACTCAACATCAACAAAACAAAGGAGATGATCGTGGACTTCAGGAAACAGCAGAGGGAGCAGCCCCCTATCCACATCGACGGGACAGCAGTGGAGAAGATGGAAAGTTTTACGTTCCTCGGCGTACACATCACAGACAAACTAAAATGGTCCACCCACACAGACAGTGCGGTGAAGAAGGCGCAACACCCGATGTCACAGAAGGCAAAAAAAGATAATCAAGGACAACAACCACCCGAGCCACTGCCTGTTCACGCCGCTACCATCCAGAAGGCGAGGTCAGTACAGGTGCATCAAAGCTGGGACCGAGAGACTGAAAAATGGCTTCTATCTCAAGGCAATCAGACTGATAAACAGCCATCACTAACACAGAGAGGCTGCTGGCTACATACAGACTTGAAATCATTGACCACTCTAACAAATAATAATAATGATGTTTAAATATCTTGCATTACTCATCCCATATGTATATACTGTATTTTATACCATCTACTGCATCTTGCCTATACCGCTCGGTCATCGCTCATCCATATATTTATATGTACATATTCTTACTCCATCCCTTTACTTAGATTTGTGTGCATTAGGTAGTTGTTGGGAAATTGTTAGATTACTTGTTGATATTGCTGCACTGTCAGAACTACAAGCACAAGCATTTCGCTACACTCGCAATAACCATGTGTACGTGACCAATACAATTTGATTTGATTTGAAATGGGTGATGGACATCCACAAAATAATACATACCATACAAAAATGTACCATATCATACTAATTGGAGTGTGTCGGATTTTCTTACAAAATAATACGAAATGCTCTAAGACCAGGTTGGTGTGTGCCCGTCTGTGTGTGTGTATGTCCATGTGTGTGTGTCTGTTCTGGACCTTGACAGCACCTTGCCACTCACAGGCATTAATTGTGACAAGCTGTCAGTGCAGGCCTTGGGGTGGACAATGGAGGAATAGTTTATTTAAACCAGTTTTGTAAAACAGACTTCATTGTACATGGACCGGATGGACAGAAAGAAACCTCACATTTTTTGTCTCTGGATTTCGGCTCATTTCAGGGATGGTTGACCCTTTGAATCGGACGAGTGAGAACATTTCCCATGTTATTTTATTACATAAAATGTAATTGTCCATTAGCTTGGTTAACTATGACTGTGTCCCAAATGGCACCCTATCCATTACATAGTGCACTACTTTTGACCCAAGCTCTGGTCAGATGTTGTGCACCACATAGGGAATAAGGTCTTTTGGGACACGGCCTGCCTCACTGATATCTGTACTGTATAGATACCGTTATTCATTTCTCACACTAGGACTCTGTAGTCGCTTGAGG
Organism: Salmo trutta; assembly: GCF_901001165.1. Lineage (NCBI taxonomy): Eukaryota > Metazoa > Chordata > Actinopteri > Salmoniformes > Salmonidae > Salmo > Salmo trutta. The sequence continues at coordinate 10,147,642 of NC_042960.1, forward strand.
AATATACTGCAATAATTCTGAATGAATTCCATGGCCAGCTGGGTTTTCAAGGCCAAACGCCACGTGGCCCTTAATGCACTTCTCTAGTCCCATGAGTCACTGCTATAACCTCTACACCACATGACACCGCCCTACAACAAAACACCCACAAACGACGACTCCTGCTCTCACTCACTCTCTGCTGGGTTCTGATACTATCAAATGTCTTCCTTTCCTTTCATCCTCTTCTCTGACTCTTTCTGCTCCACCATTCCTTCTCTTTCTGGTCTAGGTCTCTGAGGGAGAGGAGGCATGCAGTAGAGATGTGTGTGTGTGTGTGTGTGTGTGTGTGTCAGGCCGAGTCTAGACTTGACAGTTCATGCAGCTTTAGTATTCTGATCATGGAATTCCAAACACGTCGTGCATCTTCACCTACTTTGAAATGTGTCTACCGTATCCACGTGTGTCCGGATTCCCTTTTCCTGCACTATATTCAAATGCCGGTATGCATTCTACAAATGGTGGAATAGGCTAAATATGATAGTAACACAACAACAACAACTACTGACGCCAGTAGCTAACTACTGTAGCAAACTAGCCAGCTAACCTCTGTGTCTAGCTAGCAAGCAACACTAAAGGGATTGCAAACGGGTTAGCATAACTCTAGCCAAACAAAAAATATGTTTAGCTAGCTGGATAGCATTTCCTCCAACGTTATAATGAAAAGGTGTCTCTCGGTCCCAAAACACACGTTTTCTGGAGACTTGTGGGAGGAGTGCTGATGATGTCGCCCACTGTATGCACTTTCGGTAGCCTGATTGCGTCCAGACTGAGGAGAAATCTGTACACAATGCAGCCCTGACCACCTTCTGAAGTGGTCAGTCAGATCTGAACACAATCAGACGACAAAGACAATTTTGTGCATCTAGACCCATCTATTCAATGCGATCTTCACATTCTTATAGCAGAAGTCGCATGTTTTTATTTATTTATTTCACCTTTATTTAACCAGGTAGGCAAGTTGAGAACAAGTTCTCATTTACAATTGTGACCTGGCAAGTAAGTGTCAAGGGTAGACAGTGTACTGCCTCAGTGTACTGATGTGTGGGTGTGTGTGTGTGTGCGTGCGCATGTACACATTTTACTATTACTGTGAGTACCAAAAGCACTCAAAAGAATAGTAAACCAACAAAAAGTCAGAGAAATGGGGACATTTTGCCGGTCCTCACTTGTAAAAAATGCTATTTTAGGGTTAGGTTTAAAATTAGGGTTAGGGGTGAGGTTTAGGGTTTGGGAAATAGAGGTTTGAATGGGAATCAATTGTTGGTCCTCACTGACTATACCAAACATTAAGAACACCTGCTCTTTCCAAGACAGACTGACCAGGTGAATCCAGGTGAAATATATGATCCCTTATTGATGTCACTTGTTAAATCCACTTCAATCAGTGTAGATGAAGGGGAGGAGACATGTTAAAGAAGGATTTTTAAGCCTTGAGACGTGGATTGTGTATGTGTGCCATTCAGAGGGTGAATGGGCAAGACAAAAGATCCAAGTGCCTTTGAACAGAGTATGGTAGTAGGTGCCAGGCACACCGGTTTGTGTCAAGAACTGCAACAGTGATGGGTTTTTCACGCTCAACAGTTTCCCGTGTGTATAAAGAATGGTCCACCACCCAAAGGACATCAGGCCAACCTGACACAACATGGGCCAGCATCCCTGTGTATAGTAAGTGTGTGTCTGTATATGTATGTTTGCAATCACAACAAGCCAAGGGGTGCAGGCAGTCAGGCACCTGGGAGGCTAGCATGTAAGCCCCATAGAGCAACGTTTCTTAAAGTATAGGTCGCGACCCAAATAATGTATAAATATTTCATTAATTACTGGATTTGATTTGGCCAAGTGCAACTGCGCTCTCAGTTCAGTGCGCTCTCTGCTTAGCAGCGGTCTCTGCTCAGTTTGGCAGCTGCGCGAGTAGGAGAGGGAGAGGTAGAGGGAGATGCCCTTGTGCTTCGCGGTTCACCGGATCTTTTTCGGCAGTTTTCTTGAAGATCATTCCGCGACCCACACGCTGCAGCGCTGTGGTTCAAGCCACTGACTTGTTATTCCCACACGCCATCACTCACCGCTGTCATGAAATGGACTCATGCTAGCCACAAGTTCTGACTGAGCTCAATCGTCATGAAACGGAAATACAGTGATGACCTTTTTGTCTCTTTCATACAAACTTTGAGGAATAACGAGGAGCGCCCACAATGTATGATGTGTGGTGAAGTGCTTAGTAATGAGTCTCTCAAAACAAACAAATTAATAAAACGACACGTCCTGACCAAACATCTACAGCATGACGGTAAACCCAGGGAGTTTTATCAGAACAGGGCAGAATGCTTCAGGATACTGTGCTTCGAAAGTGGAAAAGTTAGTCAACTAACAAGACATTGTTGTCATTTTATAACAGGTGATGATCAGCAGAATAAGGGAGTACTATCTCTCATAGTAGTAGATGTGAGTTTATCTTTCAAACAATCCCCTGGCCTTGTAACGTTACACAGCTAATAGCTAACGTTAGCCAAAGCAAGCTAACTAGCTATTGATAGTGCAACCCTAAGAAACAGTACAGATGAAGATGAACAATTCAGGCCTACTGTACATTTTACTGTAGAAATTATTGTTGAAAACAAGTCTAGGTTGGAACTGTTGCAATTAATAATTTTTATTTTGAACTTGAAGAAACTGATTGAAGCAAGATGCTTTTTGGGACATCTTGACTTTCTATCAACTGTAAGATGTACAGTAGGCCTGATAATTGTATTTATCTGTACTGTTACTGAGGTTTGCACAATCAAAAAGCCTGTGTGTGTGTGTGTGTGTTCTGTTATACATCTGTGTAATGTGATCAATCCGTTTATTCCAGTTCAGAATTAAATTATTTATTGTATTTTAACAGCAACAGTTCCAACCTAGACAGGTACGTAAGAGTGTTTTTTTTTTTTTGGCATAATGGCAATGAAATGTACCGATATTTACGTATAGTTGCATATTTTCTTAAGCTTGGGTCCCAGGAAAACACAGAATTTCTCATTTGGGTCCCAGGCAGAAAAAGATTAAGAACCCCTGCCATAGAGGATAACACTCACATGCTGTACTGTAGTCACCAAGCATAAGTAGCCTCACTGCCTGCACACACACACATAAACTGGACACACAGGAAGAAACCAAGTAATAAACAGGAAGTGCTGCCGATTCTGCATCCTGATTGGCTTGGCTTGGCCGGTTTTGATGCCAACCCTCGAATTGCGTGGGTCAATGCCCCTGTGACACCAGCGTGGAGACCCTGTGGCCAGTCAGTTTGATTGACAAGGCTGACTGGTATGCTATGCTAGCCTGTGGAGAGTGGAGAGTCTATAAGCACGGACCATTGAACCCATCAGTAGAGTACATTTTCTCCGCTCTGTCTCCCTTTTCATAAACACATGTCACACTGGCATTCACCAGAGCCAGACAGAGCTCCGCTGTTGCTTCAGTCAGCATCCTTTATGACTGGAAAGAATGGAGGAAGTTGGCCTTGGAGTTTAAATGGAAGCTGTCGGGAAACAACGTCTCTCTGGTTGGCCTGGGAGAGTGGTTCAGGCAAACAGAAGAACATTGACGCAGAGGTGTTGAAGAAGAGTATATAGATGGGCTGTATACTGTACAGCAAGTCTGCATTCTGGTGCTCTGAGAACGCATGTTTGCAATAGGTTAACTGAGTGAATTTTTATATATTTAACTAGGCAAGTCAGTTTAACTATGCGAGTGAAGCTAATATGGAAGTTAACTTCACAGAGAGTAAAATGACCTATAGCCAATGTTATTCATCTCCATCATCTCTCATTAAGGATAATGCATGACTGTGTCTAATCTTTCCATCAATCAGATCCACAGCACTTCAGAAGCTCTTTCAGTAACTGTACTATTACAGTAAATGAGGCCATGGGAATGGCAGACAAGGCCATCAGAGATCAATGGGCCAAATCAAATCAGTGTGAGTGTGTGTGTGTGTGTGAGCGCTCGAACGCTGCCTGAAGTGCGCTCGACCCTATCGTGTGTGTATGTGCCTGTGTGAGTGTGCCTCCGTCCATGCGCGTCTGTGTGTGTGTGACCCAGCCGTGCCATCTCCTCTGAGCTGATTGACAGAGTGTCCATCTCTCCAGAGTGAACCAGTGAATTATTGATCTCCTGTGGGATAAATGCTGCACACCGCCTGGACACTAAGTCGATGGCAATAAAGCAGAAAGAGTACACACGCGCACACACACACGCACACGCACACACACAGTATGGATCTCAATCAAGCAGAAAGAAAAGCCTCGACCTCATTGAGGGTCACAGAATGACAGACTGAGACTAGGGTATGTTTGGAGAGACCCTATTGGAGGATTGGACTTTGATATTCAATGACTTTCATGTCTGTGGATGTAAGTTGAGCACCACGGCTTCAGAAACAGCTGTGGAGTTGAATTATGTACAGTAAACTTAACTGTACATATTCTGTGTAAATAAACAAATACACTGAGTGTATAAAACATTAGGAACACCTTCCTACTATTGAGGTGCGCACCCACCCTGTACTCCCTTTTGCCCTCAGAACAGCCTCAATTTGTCGGGGCATGGACTCTACAAGGTGTCAAAAGCATTCCACAAGGATGCTGACTCCAATGCACCCCACAGTTGTGTCAAGTTGTCTGGATGTCCTTTGGGTGGTGGACCATTCTTGATACACACGGGAAATTGTTGTGTGTGAAAAACCCAGCAGCGTTGCAGTTCTTCACACACTCAAACCTGTGCGCCTGGCACCTACCACCATACCAGGTTCAAAGGCACTTAAAACTATTTTCTTGCCAATTCATCCTCTGAATGGTACACATAAAAATCAGAAATTCTGATTATTGTGTAACTGCTCTTTCAGATTGTAATGGGAACCTGTCAAAATTCTGGAAAACTGTCAAATCCCTGAAGAGTTCTACTTCCTCCTCTCTGCCACAACAAATTAATTCACTGGCCTCATTATGGAAAAAAATCCATAAATGATGCATTTAATCACCATTTTATTTAAGTGGGCTATCTCTTTGAAATAACTTCTAAACCTATTCACAATTATATTGGGCTAGATGCAAGGGAAACTTGCTGAATAATCAGAGAAATTATAGTCAAAGCTTTTCTTTTAGGCCATTTACAGAAAAATAATACCTGGACATTTTGCTGGCAATAGATAACAACAATCCACAGGAGCCCATCAATTGGATCTTTTTTTCCCCTACAATGTAGAAAATAGTATGAGTAGGTGTGTCTACACTTTTGACTGGTACTGTATATGTCTCATACAGGGCACATTTGGAAAAGAGACCTAGGTGTCTTCCCTGTCCAAATAAAGGTTAAATAAAAAAGAAGCAAACACAATCCATGTCTCAACCTGTCTCCTCCCCTTCATCTACACTGATTGAAGTGGATTTAACAAGTGACATCAAATAAGGGATCATAGTTTTCACCTGGATTCACCTGGTCAGTCTGTCATGGAAAGATCAGGTGTTCCTAATACTTTGTACACTCAGTGTATACTGCCCATAACTGTTTACAGCCATTCGCAGTGTAACCAAACAAACATGGCAGGGCTCCAATGCTTGGCATCAAAACACAACCACCACATACGGCTTCTGCAGCACTACCTCGGCACCCCCTCCCCTCGCTTGGTAAAAATAAAATGTTTTGTCTCTGTTGACTAGACTGACACATTTCCACTGCCGATTATCAACCATCTGCAGGAGATAGTGTTAAACCGACAAAGTGAGTTGAGCCCCATAGAAACAGAATTATCACCCATCACAGAACATCAACATGAATGGGAATATCAGTTCTAGTAATCATGGATCTAGAATTAAAACCTTTTAGAACAGTAGGAAATCATCACTGACTGCATTCCAGGGCCTCAGCAGAGACCTAGGATATCACCCCACTACCATCCGTTACGTCTATTTACTTGCCAGATATCCTTTTAAAAAGATTATGAGACAGAGAGATGATTCTACCCTGGATATAATTTACAACATTAACAGACGCCGGGGGAGGGATGGCAGGATCCAAGCACTCCACTCCCATAGCAGAGAAGGAAAAAACAACAAGCAAAACAAACCTAATATGAATAAATCCAACACAAAAACAAACGTTGAGGGATTTGTGACATTGGTTGTCATGATTCGTCATCACAGGATGACACACAACCTCCATTATACCATTAAAGAGGAGAACATTCCCTTAGATTGAATTACAGTATGTTTAATCCTGTTTGTATGCTGCGTTTGCAACCATAGAGGAACATAATATAAAACACCCTCATATCTAACCTATACATTTATTCAGAGCCACTTATAAAATCAGTACATTCAACTAGATGAACAAACTCAGACTATCACAATCACCGCAGGTTCTTCAAAATACCTGCTTTATATCGGTCTCTTTACTTTCTTATTGGCCACTTCAGTGAGTTTTACCCAGGGTTCATAGGGAGCTCAGGGCCCATGCTACTCCAGATACAGATGTTGGCTCTTAATTTGACCAGGATTGTCACAGCAAAATAATCCTGCAGCAACGGGACAGCTGGCTGACTGTTTCAGAGGAGGACAGGCTGTATGATGTGACACAAGCATTATATCGCGAGAAGTCGGATTAGCTTACTGTATAAGCATTATATGTCGACATGTAAGAAAGAGCGAGAGAGAGATTTAACTCCACCTATCTAACCATTATTTAACCAGGAAGATGGTTAATCCCTTGTGGATGAAATTCTCTTTCACTAGGAACTTGACAAGGAAAGGAGACTAACCATAGGATCTGACACCAGGTAGCTGAATCACTAAACATGTAGACCAGGTGCTCAAAGAAGATGGAGGAACGGTCTATCAGTTGGAATGGCACTCAACTCAGCTGGAGCTCGATGGACTGAAACGTTCAAATCTTAGAAATAGAGTTCCACAGCAATGCAGACTGGCTATGGGCCATGGCACCCTATGGGAGTGTGTCCAACCCTTTTGTGAAGCCTGGCCCCACAGAATTTAATACTGAAGCATTATATCTCTCGCCAAGGGAGATTGGTAAAATCCAGCCTGGGTTTGATCTCACCAGGGGCACTTTAGACATCAATGGGTGAGGGGGAAAGAAAGCCTCTGGAGAACGACGTCTGGGTTGAGTTCACTTGGGCAAGCCATTGCAAAACATTTTTCAATGGTTTGCAACGGTAGGTGGTGTATGTTTTTGCAAAGGTCGCTACTGTCACTGTACCAGACAGATCTAAGTGCATTTAGTTTGATCTAACACTCAGATAGTGGTATTTAACATGGTCCTTCTCCTAAACAACACATTTCCTCCATTCTAAACCCAACCAGAACATCAGTGGTCTGGTATGTGGTATTTTCCTTAAATCAGTTATGCAGTAATCTGTGCATTGCCATCAACTGGTCCAATCAATAGGTGTTTTTCAAGCCCTGATTCAACCATAGTGAAGAGGGTTGTGGAGGGGCACCCATAGGAATGTGTTTGACAGACGGTTGGTTGCCCCATGGGACCTCAGCACGACCTACCTGGGACCTCCTGTCAATTAAATACAGTCAATAAGGCTGGGACTGTTCTGACATCGCACTCCCTTTCTCTCTCTTAGTAACAACAGTGCCTTCGGAAAGTATTCAGACCCCTTGACTTTTTCACGTTTTGTTACGTTACAGCCGTATTCTAAAATTGATTGAATAAAACTATTTCTGCAGCAATCTACACATAATACCAAAGCAAAAATAATTTATTAGATTTTTTCCCAAATTTATTACAAATAAAAAACAGAAATATCTTACTTAGATAAGTATTCAGACCCTTTGCTATGAGACTTGAAATTTATTTCAGGCGCATCCTGTTTCCATTATCATCCTTGAGATGTTTCTACAACTTGATTGGAGTCCACCTGTGGTAAATTCAATTGATTGGACATGATTTGGAGAGGCACACACCTGCCTATATAAAGGTCCCAGAGTTGACAGTACATGTCAGTGCAAAAACCAAGCCATGAGGTCGAAGGAATTGTCTCTAGAGCTCCAAGACAAGATTGTGTCGAGGCACATATCTGGGGAAGGGTACCAAAACATTTTTGCAGCATTGAAGGTCCCCAAGAACAAAGTGACCTCCATCATTCTTAAATGGAAGAAGTTTGGAACCACCAAGACTCTTCCTCGAGCTGGCCGCCCGGCCAAACTGAGCAAACAGGGGAGAAGGGCCTTGGTCAGGGAGGTGACCAAGAACCCGACGGTCACTCTGACAGAGCTCTAGAGTTCCTCTGTGGAGATGGGAGAACCTTCCAGAAGGACAACCATCTTTGCAGCACTCCACCAATCAGGCCTTTATGGTAGAGTGGCCAGACGAAAGCCACTCCTCAGTAAAAGGCACATGACAGCCCGCTTGCAGTTTGCCAAAAGGCACCTAAAGACTTTCAGACCATGAGAAACAAATATTCTCTGGTCTGATGAAACCAAGATTGAACCCTTTAGCCTGAATGCTAAGCGTCGCGTCGGGAGGAAACCTGGCACCATCCCTAAAGTGAAGCATGGTGGTGGCAGCATCATGCTGTGGGGATGTTTTTCAGCAGCAGGAACTGGAAGACTAGTCAGGATTGAGGCAAAGATGAACGGAGCAAAGTACAGAAAGATCCTTGCTGAAAACCTGTTCCAGAGCACTCAGGACCTCTGACTGGGGCGAAGGTTCACCTTTCAACAGGACAACGACCCTAAGCACACAGCTTCGGGACAAGTCTCTGAATGTCCTTGAGTGGCCCAGTCAGATGCCGGACTTGAACCCGATCTACCATCTCTGGAGAGACCTGAAAATAGCTTTAGAGGATCTTCAGAGAAGAATGGGGAAACTCCCCAAATACAGGGGTGCCAAGCTTGTAACGTCATACCCAAGAAGACTCAAATCAAATCAAATTTTATTTGTCACATACACATCGTTAGCAGATGTTAATGCGAGTGTAGCGAAAAGCTTGTGCTTCCAGTTCCGACAGTGCAGTAATATCTAACAAGTAATCTAACAATTACACAACAACTACCTTATTCACACAAATGTAAAGGGATGGAATAAGAATATGTACATATGAATATATGGATGAGCGATGGCCGAGCGGCATAGGCAAGATGTGATAGATGGTATAAAATACACCATATGAGATGAGTAATGTAAGATATGTAAACATTATTAAAGTGGCATTATTTAAAGTGACTAGTGATCCATTTATTCAAGTGGCAAAGGATTTCAAGTCTGTATGCAGGCAGCAGCCTCTCTGTGTTAGTGATGGCTGTTTAACAGTCTGATGGCCTTGAGATAGTTGTTTTTTAGTCTCTTGGTCCCAGCATTGATGCACCTGTACCGACCTTGCCTTCTGGATGTTAGCGGGGTGAACAGGCCGTGGCTCGGGTGGTTGTTGCCCTTGATTATCTTTTGGGCCTTCCTGTGACATCGGGTGCTGTAGGTGTCCTGGAGGGCAGGTAGTTTGCCCCCGTTGATGTGTTGTGCAGACCGCACCACCCTTTGGAGAGCCTTGCGGTTGATGGCGGTGCAGTTGCCGTACTAGGCGGTGATGCAGCCTGACAGGATGCTCTCAATTGTGCATCTGTAAAAGTTTGTGAAGGTTTTAGGTGACAAGTCAAATGTCTTCAGTCTCCTGAGGTTGAAGAGGCACTGTTGCGCCTTCTTCACCACACTGTCTATGTGGGTGGACCATTTCAGTTTGTCCGTGATGTGTACGCCGAGGAACTTGAAGCTTTCCACCTTCTCCACTGCGGTCCCGTCGATGTGGATAGGGGGTGCTCATCTTTTTTGTTTTGTTGATGTGAGTGAGAGGTTGTTTTCCTGACACCACACTCCGAGTGCCCTCACCTCCTCCCTGGAGGCTGTCTCGCTGGTAACAAGCCCACAACTGTTGTGTTATCTGCAAACTTGATGATTGAGTTGGAGGCGTGTATGGCCATGCAGTCATGGGTGAACAGAGAGTACAGGAGGGGGCTGAGCACGCACTCTTGTGGGGCCCCAGTGTTGAGGATCAGCAAAGAGGAGATATTTCCTACCTTCACCACATGGGGGCAGCCCGTCAGAATGTCCAGGACCCAATTGCACAGGGCGGGGTTGAGACCCAGGGCCTCAAGCTTAATGATGAGATTGGAGGGTACTATGGTGTTGAATGCTGAGCTGTAGTCAATGAACAGCATTCTTACATAAGTATTCCTCTTGTCCAGATGGGATAGGGCAGTGTGCAGTGTGATGGCGATTGCATCGTCTGTGGACCTGTTGGGGCGGTATGCAAACCGAAGTGGGTCTAGGGTGGCAGGTAAGGTGGAGGTGATATCATCCTTGATTAGTCTCTCAAAGCACTTCATGATGACATAAGTGAGTGCTGCGGAGCAATAGTCATTTAGTTCAGTTATGTTTGCCTTCTTTGGTACAGGAACAATGGTGGCCATCTTGAAGCATGTGGGAACAGCAGACTGGGATAGGGAGCGATTGAATATGTCTGGAAATACACCAGCTAGCTGGTCTGCACATGCTCTGAGGACGTGGCTAGGGATGCTGTCTGGGCCAGCAGCCTTGCGAGGGTTAACACGTTTAAATGCCTTACTCACGTCGGCCACGGAGAAGGAGAGGGGGGGCCCGCAGTCCTTGGTAGCGGGCCGCATTGGTGGCACTGTATTATCCTCAAAGCAGGTAAAGAAGGTGTTTAGTTTGTCTGGAAGCAAGGCGTCGGTGTCCGTGATGTGGCTGGTTTTCTTTTTGTAGTCCGTAATTGCCTGTAGACCCTGCCACATAGGTCTCGTGTCTGAGCCGTTGAATTGCGACTCCACTTTGTTCCTATACCGACATTTCACTTGTTTGATTGGTTCTAGTCATATGAACATCCTGTTTGAGTTTCTGCTTACAGGACGGTAGGAGCAAGATGGAGTCGTGGTCGGATTTGCCGAAGGGAGGGCAGGGGTGGGCCTTGTACGGATTGCGGAAGATAGAGTAGCAGTGGTCAAGTGTATTGCCAGCGCAGGTGCTACAGTCAATGTGTTGGTAGAATTTAGGTAGCCTTGTTCTCAAATTAGCTTTGTTAAAATCCCCAGCTACAATAAATTCAGCCTCAGGATATATGGTTTCCAGTTTACAAAGACTCCAGTGAAGTAACTATCTCTCTCTCTGTATCTCTCTCTCTGTATCTCTCTCTCTCTGTATCTCTCTCTCTATCTCTGTATCTCTCTCTCTCTCTGTATCTCTCTCTCTCTCTCTCTGTATCTCTCTCTCTCTCTGTATCTCTCTCTGTATCTCTCTCTCTCTCTCTCTCTCTGTATCTCTCTCTCTCTGTGTGTATCGCTCTCTCTCTACACCTCTACCTTTCTCTCTCTACCTCTGCGCCTCTACCCCCTCTCTCTACACCTCTGCACCTCTGCCCCCTCTCTCTGCACCTCTGCCTCTCTGCACCTCTGCCCCCTCTCTCTACACCTCTGCACCTCTGCCCCCTCTCTCTACGCCTCTGCACCTCTACCCCCTCTCTCTACGCCTCTGCACCTCTACCCCCTCTCTCTACGCCTCTGCACCTCTACCCCCTCTCTCTACGCCTCTGCACCTCTACCCCCTCTCTCTACGCCTCTGCACCTCTACTCTCTCTCTCTGTGTGTATCTCTCTGTGTGTATCGCTCTCTCTCTCTACCTCTGCGCCTCTCTCTCTCTCTCTCTCTCTACCTCTGCGCCTCTCTCTCTCTCTCTCTCTACCTCTGCGCCTCTCTCTCTCTCTCTACCTCTGCGCCTCTCTCTCTCTCTGTCTACCTCTGCGCCTCTCTCTCTCTCTCTCTGTCCACCTCTGCGCCTCTCTCTCTCTCTCTCTCTCTCTCTACCTCTGCGCCTCTCTCTCTCTCTCTCTCTCTACCTCTGCGCCTCTCTCTCTCTCTCTACGCCACTCACTCACTCACTCACTCACTCACTCACTCACTCACTCACTCACTCACTCTCACTCACTGTGCGCGCCTGGCAAGTGAGTGAATGTTGGTGATCCTTGACTTGCTCTCGACCTATAGGTACACACAACTCTCCCACTGTTTATTCCTCCAGACCATGTCTTGAAAACAAACCCAGAGAAATTCTGGAGTGCTACATGCCTCCTCCTGTCCTCCTACTGTCTCCTCCAGCACAGAGTGCTCTCCTTCTTTCCTGCCTGAATTCCCCCTCCTCCCCTCTCTCGTCTCCTTCTCCTTATGTGAAACAGGACAGACAGCTGACAGCTTCTAAAAATAGCAGCCTGGGTAGAGGCATGTTCTGGCCCTCTCCATTCATAGAATAAGCCTACACTTTGGCTTTTTCGTGCATATAACAAAACTAAATGATTAAGCTTTTTTAAGAACTTAACATTAGGTCCTGACAGTTCTCAGGAGGGCTTTAGTTTAGCGACTGTTTGGTGGTATACCAGTTCACCAAGGCTGCACATTAAACTATTACCATGGAGTGAAAAGCAAGTGGAATAACAATTCCATAGCTACTGTATTACCAAAATGTATTCACTGGTATTAAAACTGAACCTCTTTTCAAGTAGTCAGCAGCCAAAACACCTCTTATTGATAGGGGACTGTTTCAGCCTCACTCTAAACACTGTTGACGTGACAACCATGGAAGCCTAGACATGCACTAAGGAGTTTGTTATATATAATTAACGTAGCGAAATGAGGAAAAAAACAAGCTTTTTCAATTATCAGATGATAAGGAGTATTCCTTCTCCTACATCTGTCCCCCCCTCTCTCTCTGTACCCCCCCTCTCTCTGCACCCCCCCCTCTCTGGACCTCCCCCCTCTCTCTGTACCCCCCCTCTCTCTCTGTACCCCCCCCTCTCTCTCTCTGTACCCCCCCCTCTCTCTCTGTACCCCCCCTCTCTCTGTACCCCCCCTCTCTCTCTGTACCCCCCCCTCTCTCTCTGTACCCCCCTCTCTCTCTGTACCCCCCTCTCTCTCTGTACCCCCCCTCTCTCTCTGTACCCCCCTCTCTTTCCCCCCCTTTTCTCTGTCCCCTCCTTCTCTATCACCCCCCCTTCTCTATCACCCCTCTCTCCCTGCCTCCCTCCATCCACCCACCCATCCATCCAAGCCTCTTCCATTCTCTCTGCTGCTCTGTCAGTCATCTAAAAATACATCTTCGTTTCTTTTTCTCCCTCTCGTTAATTGAAGCACAACATAATCCTGATTAGCCAGGAGTGAGGAAGCGGGCGTGCTAAGGCTGACTTAGCGTTGGCAATAAGGACATGACAGGCTCATGAAAGATGCAGGTAGAAGAAACTACATTATTCAGCCTGCAACGCCTCCTACTTCACTGTGCACTTTACTTCACTGGCTGAATAATGCCACACTTAGGCTGCATCTGAAATAGGGCCTGGTCAAAAGTAGTGCACTATATAGGGAATATGCGTGCCATTTCGGACACACCCTCACTCTAGCTAGTGCTGTGGTAGACTGGAGCCTCACACTTCACTGGGCACTTCACTGGCTGCCTGGCTGGCTGTAAACAAGTCTATAGTTGCGTTAGACAGGCAGCCCCGATCTGATCTTTTTCCCACTAATTGGTATTTTGACCAATCAGATCAGTTCTAAAAAAGATCTGACGTGAGAACATCTGATTTGATTGGTCAAAAGACCAATTAGTGGAAAAAATATCCGAATTGGGCTGCCTGTCTAAACACAGCCAAAGAAGCTGAATAAATCCTGACTAAGGCCTAGGATTAATCTAGCACTGCAGTTTGCTGTGAAAGCCTGCAGCGATTGTGTTGTTATGAGAAGGAAGAAAAAGTTAGATTTTTGAGTTAGAATCCTGTTTCGTGACATTGCTCTCCAAATGCTAATAGTAAAAAAATTATAATAAGGCCAAACGTATAATATTGGATAGTGGTGGAGTTAGCTGGAGATGTGGAGTAGAGACCTGCAGTTATTTTTCTGTTATATGAAAGAAGACCAAGGTTGAATTCCCGAATTGGAACCATGTTCTCTGACATTGCTGGTTGTAAGAAATGGTAATGGAACTCTGCTGATGTCGAGAATGTTGTGAGCCATATAGCATATGCAGTCTGTGAATATTGAAACGATCTTGAATTGAGTAAAAAAGGCCTGACTGTTTCGGCTCAAAGCCACTTAGATGAACAATATGAATTTTCTAGTTTTCAAATGTAAATGTAAATGTACATTCTTAAATGTAAATTCATAAATTGTTAATTCTTTCAATGATGTAGTCAAGTTATATGCCACTAAGATTAACACGTCACCATCAACCCATATCTTGTTTGTGCATTCTGTTTTCTTCGAATGAGTCACCGATTTCCAAAGCAGAAGCGCGAAGACGCTTGTCCCACCATTATTCTTAGCGCTGGTGTTGATGATGCCATACGAAAACATAATTACATTTCACAATAAAGGTCCCGTCTTTCAACTCGAACTGTGTGGAACAGCCTGAGGAAAGCTCTGTGCATATTCACTAAACCTCATCACATAATAGTAGCTTCATTTGGGATGGAAGATTATTTTGAGTGTTTCTGCATAGTCCGACTGCAATGGACTCGACCTCAAACACTCCCATTGTATCTTACCTGTGTTATAGTGCTTGGTGCAGTATCTCAGATCCGTCTCATCCTTCATTATGAACTGTGGGAGGGTCAACCCATCAGCTACCTGGACTGGTCCATTCTCCTGCCACTCAAAGATCAGGTCGTTCATTGTGTAGCCAACTGGAAAAGAAGAGAGGCGGGACATGCAATCAGATAATATAGCCTAGGCCCGGGTTACTGTACAGTAAAAGCACTGTGTGTCAACAGCTGACGTAAAAAAAGCCTTTATAAATACATATTCAATTGATGATTTATACATTCCAGATGTATGGGAAGATCCAAATATCATAGATACCCTTTGTGTTATATGCTGTATCATACATGAAATATCAACGCTATAGATTACACTGCATCAAGGATAAGTTGTTCATTTCAATAGATCAACCAGGAATCAATGGTGTTAATGTCGCACTGTCTTTTGTGCTAAAGGAATAAACACTCACAGACTTCATGGGCCAATCCGCTATTTAGTATGCCAATCCACAACAACCTTCGATTATAATTGTTTATCCAGAAAAAAAAGGGTAATTCAGGCAATGATTTCCCAGGATGGAATGTGACTGATGCCTTACAGATAATGGAGTGATTGACGTGAACGGAGGAGGGATGGAAAGTATTCTAATGTAATCAGATGAACAAAACGGGTCTGATTCTAAAGCCATGTTGACTTTACGCTAATATCTCAGGAAAAGCATGTAAAACTGGGACCTTGAAATGGGGAAAAAAGGAATCCATTTGTTTGTTCCTCGGAATAAGGTCCCAGTTAACTGAGTACTAGTCATCCTAATGACCTCTTTCCATTTTAAGCATTAACATCTCCTATGGTGTCCATCAGCCAGCTATAGGGAATGGGCATTCTAACAGGTATGCACTATTGTGCAAGATGAAAAAGCTATCTAGTGTCCAGTAGGAAAATATATATCTTCGAACGTAAGGACACTGAAAGACACTGACAAGAGTTAAATAATCAAGAGAAATTATAGGAAATATCTGCAGCTGGATATAGAAGCATCTTGAAAATATCTCAACCCTGCATGTAGGCTATTTATCTTTAACCCGAAGTATCCCATGATGCAATTCACCAGCCCAGGGGACTAGGCAGTGCAGACATTTCGGTTAATATTGGGAGATGAAATTAGTCAAAGCAGCCTCCGCAGTATGAGTCAATGTACTGTAGTCACAACATGACTCAGAACTTCTTCTGCTCCTTCATTCCTATTGGTTAGGACTAATGGCTGATGTTCTAATGCCAGTTTACGTCTCAGGTGGTGGATGAGGCGACTTTCCCCCTATGTAAAGCACTTGGAGCATCTGGAAAAGCGCTATGCAAATCCCATAAATGATGACATCCTTAGGCTAAATACTGGCCATGCATACATTCTAACTGACTCTACAGTATCCCAACAGACCGACCATCATAACCATTCATTAGAATTGATAAGATTTCATAAATAACCCATGCCTATCCATTTCCCTCCATTCCAGACACCGGGCATCGACCCATCAACATCATTCCCTTTCCACTTTGAACTCACATTTAAATGGCTAAAGCCAGCCAGAAGGGCCTCACCAACTGTGGTACATAAAATAGTGAAATGACGCGAGGCCGTACAAATGAAGACAAATTATCTCCCCAAGCATTAAACAGTACAGCGCCATGGTAACTATCCCCCCCGGGCCGCAACTGCACAGGAAAGGACTGGGTGTGTAAAAATGTAAAAAACAATTCATGATGGTGCTCCATGTAATTTTAGCGTCTTCTGTGTCCATTTTGTACTTCTTTCCACATGTTAGAGAGGTGTAGAGGGGGGAGGAAAGGGTGAGGGGAGGAAGAGAGGGAGGACGGGGAGGAGACGGGAGAGTTAGAGGAGACTGGGGGGGTGGGGGTCATTTAGCATGGTCATTACTATTAATATAAATGAATCCCCCCTCTGCTGCCCCTCTGAACATATTTAATTTGTAGGTCATGAAGGGAGCCATAAAGGAGGGCTTCCTACTCGCTACCGGACATTGATTCACTTCCCACTCACTGCAGTGTCTTCCACTATGTCTCCCGCATCTGGCCATGTATGCTAACCTCTGCCTATACCCAAGTCAAATGATACGCTTTCCTCAACACAGTACCTAGCTTATTAAAAATAGAGTCAAATCAGAGTCAATTCAAGTTCAGACCAAGTTATAGCACATCATACAGATTGTTCATACATTATTCATATTATATCATATGTGCTCCCTCTGTATTTCTTCAATATATTCCTCAAGTCACTGACTCCAATTCATGTTGATTGGAGTGTTTCTACATTATCTTCTGCGGGTTAACGTGCTTGGCCTATCTGATCCAAGCCGTTCAGCGGCTGGCTGAGCAGTGCAGGCTTTAGTTTAGTGGGTACAGTGTGTCCACTGCTGCTAGCTCTGTGGGAGTAAAGTGTTATCTTGTGACCGGCGTTATCACAGTCATGTTTTGACTAGAGAGAGCGAGAGAGCGAGGGGAGGGGAGTACTACAAACTCTCTGACACAGAGACAGAGATGTCCCGGCTAAAAGCCTCTGCAGCTGCGACACAACAGCAATCGGCATGAATTATTTTGCGACACACTCGGGCCCCTGTGCAAATGTAAGTATTTGACAATTTGCTACAACTTTTTGTGGACAGCGGACACATCCAGTGCTGTGTCTCCTCAAGTCCACACATCTTTAACAAGGTAACGGGGCACTTCCTTTACTCCGTGTGGTAAAAGCTAATAGGGGAGTGTGCTGTAGAGAGATAGGGAACGCATAGCGATTGATGGTCCACAGGGATTGATTTCTGCTGTGTAGGAACCCCACTCACAAACTGAAGCGGCTCGTTTTGATGGATGGAGTGATTGGGACTTAAAATTCACTTAAATGGATTCAGGAAATGGACAAGTGCTACGGGTCAAAAATATGGTTAAGATTATGTAGTAATACTATGCGAAAGAAGTGTATATGAATTTTAATATCTATATACGCAGCTAGATATTGATGTTTTACTCAAGGACAATCTGAAGATTACCCCGTAAAATGTTCCAATAATTATGATCCTTATATGCACATATTCAGTTGGCACTTGATATGCTTATACATGTCCTCCCTTATTAGAAGTGCAGACTTTTGCATATCTAAATATATGTTAATAACCCTCCACTAACAGCCTTCGTAGCCTTCATAGCCAATAACTACTGGTCTACTGGCCTGAATGAGTCCATTCCACAAGGCCATAGACAGTCCAGGCAGGAAAAGATCCTAGAGTATTAGGTCAGCAGTGTGTGTGTGTGTGTGTGTGTGTGAGAGAGAATGTGTGTGTGTGTGTGTGAGAATGTGTGTGTGTAAGCGAGAGCCTACATTCGTGCATCTGTGTGGTCACAAGAGGACATACCACCCACGCTGGCATGACAAGGCATTATTATCCTACCCAGGTAAACCCATGCCCACGCTCTCTTCACCACAAATCTTATCATATTATTTTACCAATGACCTCATTATTTTTGAAACTATAAAAAGCTCCCAAATGCCCGTCAGATGAAAAATTCAATCTGAACATCTTACGCAACAGGCTTTTGTTATTTTATTCCAAATATCCACGACGGATACTGCAGTCACAGGGCTATAATGGGTGGATAATATACTAAATACTGCAGTACTACTACAGTAATACTATAGTGCTGTACTCACAGCTCTCTAGCTGCATGATGCACGTCTGCACGTCCATGGGGAAGTTCTTCAGGTCCATCGGACAGGAAAGGGTTAATGTCAATCTGGAAAACAGATAGACAATAGAAAATAAAAACATTTGAGTATACATCACAACTATAAGGCATAGGTATCGTTTGACTTGAAAGGGGCTATACATTAGGCATTCATAACTACGTTGCATTTTCATCACCATTATCACGTGCCTTATGAATGTGTTAAGTATGGGTTACGAATGTGTTTTGAATTCCTTTATATAGGTACACATCACATTAGGTGGTAGCTGTCATATGCGTCGTAATGATCGGACCAAACTGTAGCGGGTATGTGAAACATCTTCTTGATTTATTAAAGAAATGAACACTGAACAAAAGCACGACGAAAAACAGTCCTGTAAGGTACTCTGACTATACATGGAACAACCAAACACAAGAGAAAATAAACCCACTTAAATATGGCCTCCAATTAGAAGCAACGACAACCAGCTGCTTCTAATTGGATGTCGTTCCCAAAACTAACATAGAAATAGACAAACTAGAAAACCCACATAGAAATAGCAAACATAGAACGTAAACCAAAAACCCCGAAACACACTAAACAAACACACACCTGCCACGCCCTGACCAAACTACAATAACAAATAACCCCTTTTACTGGTCAGGACGTGACAGTAGCAGATTTTCTGCTAAGGCCAGACAAAATTGATTTACAGTTTAACGGATTTTCCCCCAAGAAAAGTGAGGCGAGCGAGCCCAAAAAAAATGTAATAATAAAAAAATATTATCAGTTCATTAATCTGCTTAATTGTATAGCCTAACAAATAAAAAAATTATTAACAGTAAATAATTGTAATCAAATTAAAATGTTGATGCATAATAATGAGTTCATTAACTGAATGCATCTCTATAGCCGAGGCGTTAACAAAATATTCATACAAATATGATTAGGCCTCTCATAGACTAGGCCTTGTAGAAAGAGGGTCAATCAAGTTAGGTCTGCCAAATGAATGTAGCAGTATAACCTTCCATCATCATCAAAAAATATATGTTGTTTATAACATGCACAATTAGAAGCATCAATCTATATAGATCAAACGTGACTAAATTCGAGCCCAGTAACTTCTCACCGCATCCTCCTTCGATTGTCTCGTCTGGCTGCAAGGGAAATAGCCCCCACATGCTGATCTGCACGAAGTGTGTGCGTGCCACTGGTGACGTACTTTGCTGTTCTCGACGGCGCATCATCACTTCAAACGCATTCCGTTGTGGTGTTATCGGTTGGCCTACTACTACTGGTAGTACCGGTAAAATGTAAAATATGAATCGCAAATCACCATACAGCTGACACACTTCGATTTCATCATTTTGACTTCAATTTGGTTGTCCAAAATACTATCAGCTTGCACTGCGTCTTTGCTGATGAATGCCCTGATCTCTGATGCAATAACCATGAATTTAACCGACTGTTTGTTTATAATGAGGGACGTCCCACGTTTAACCTGGACACATAAATAGTAGGAATTTGCGCTGGCTTCAGCCATGACGGCATAAGAGAGAAATTAAACACCTGCACGTCGCCTGCAGGTGCCAGCGTGTGTGTTTCACTGTCCAATCCGAGGCTCGAACATGATCTGAGCGCGTGATCTGAGGCGGTTTGGTCTCTTGGGAAAGCCTCAAGGGAGAACAGACAGTGCATTATAAACGGAGAGCCGCATATATTGGCCCAAAAATAACACATCTGATTAGTAGTCTTTTTAAAAAATTGGGGTGTGGTGAAAAGTGAGGCGGGGCATCCATTAAACAGTAATTCAACTTTGTACAGCCTAACCGACACTCTTAGGAAAAAAAGGTGATTTCTAAAAGGGTTATTCGGCTGTCCCCATAGAAGAACCCTTTTGGTTCCAGGTAGAACCATTTTGGTTCCAAGTAGAACCCTTTCGAGTCACATGTAGAACCCGTTACACAGAGGGTTCAACATGGAACCCATAATAGTTTTACCTGGAACCAAAAAGGCTTTCCTATGGGGGCAGCCGAAGAACCGTTTGGGACCGTTTGGGAAGTGTACATTCACAGGTATCATGCCTGGACAAATCCTGTCAAGTGTCAAGTGAACTTGGCTGAGTGTTGAACCAGTAGTGCTGTAAATCACTGGTGAGTAGAGAGAGAAAGAGATAGAGAGGAAAAAGAAAGTGTGAAAGAAGAGAGAAAGAGAAGGCAGAGAGATGAGGAGGATGGAGAGAGAGAGACATTCAGTTGGAGGAGAGGGAATGAAAGAATGAGCAAAAGGATAGAGACAAAACGGAGAAGGCTGACGGTTGCAAATTGGATATGTTTTAATTACGTCCTCCACCCCAGGCTGCGGACGGACTCCATGGTCGATGGGATTCCTCCGCTCCGTCATGTCATATCCTCTCAGCCTTCCATCACAGCTTTCTACGGCCCCGCCACTACACAACTCCATAACTCAACCCGACTGATGCCGTCCACTCAAGGCTTTCAACAATTCACCGCTCCGCCTTGAGATTTACACAACATTGTGACACCCCCCATTTTGGCTTTCTGTTCAATGACAGAAGATGAGAAGTGTCCCAGCTTGATTGACGGTGTGGCAGAGCATTTTTGTCAGCACACTCTTTGAAAAAAGGGTTCCAAAAGAGTTCTTCAACTGTCCTCATAGGAGAACCCTTTTTAATTCCAGGTAGCACTCTTTTGGGTTCCACGTAGAACCCTATGGGGAAAGGGTTCTACATAGAACCCAATATGGTTCTACCTGGAACCAACAGGGTTTTACCTGGAACCCCCCCAAAAAATGTCAAATGTTTCTCCTATGGGGACAGCTGATGAACCCTTTTAGATTCTAGATAGCACCTTTTTCTCTAAAGAGTGTAGTGGATTGAATGTTTCGAGTGTGGATAAGATTCGGTGTGAGTTATGGGCCATTTGAAGGGCCTATAGTGTAACGCGGGTTGTCTAAAGGGGACCAAGGCGCAGCGTGTAGAGTGCTCATATTTACATTATTAATGAAACACGTAACAAAAACAACAAAACGACCACCAACAGTTCCGTCAGGTAACACATACAAAACGGAAAACAACTACCCACAAAAACCCAGGAAGAAAAACGCCAACTTAAATATGATCTCCAATCAGAGGCAACGAGGACCAGCTGCCTCCAATTGGAGATCAACCCCAACATAGAAATAGAAAAACGAGAACTAAACATAGAAATAGAAAACATAGAAAAACACAAAACACCCCCTGTCACGCCCTGACCTACTCTACTATAGAAAATGACATCTTACTAGGGTCAGGACGTGACATATAGTCTGATTATGTGATTGATGTATCAATGTAAGATGGTCATTTGATGATGCTTAGGCCCACACCTCGAGGGTTTTTCACGCTACTGAGCCGAACTGAGCTGAGCCAAACCAAGCTGTACTGAGCTAGCCTGGTAATGAATCCACCATAGTTGATGGAATTATCCGAGCCAGCCCAGTTTGGTTAAGTTAGGTATTATAATGTGAAAAGGATGTTAGTGGGATCCATACTGTACACACTCACCGTATAGAATAGAGGACGTTGCCGTTCTTGAATATTCTTAACAGCTTGTTGTCTGTGGTGACTTCGTGGAAATGGGCCCCTTTCTCGTTGGCAAAGAACAAGTCAGGTTTCCAGATAGAGTCCAACATAGAGGGGTCCAAGTCCAGAGAACCGTCAGGGTACTCGGTGTACGCTAACCTGGGGTCGTTCCACTTTTGACGGAGGAAGATGTTCACTCTGTAGTCCTAGTGGATGGAAGGAGGGAGAGGGGAGAGGGAGCGAGAGGAGTAGGGAATTAGTGACAGGTTGTGATTTGTAGTTGACTGCAGGGTTTTAACATGGCACACTGAGCTACAGTACTGTGTCCTGCCCCTCTGCATTCATCACATTCCCCCAGAGGTCTGAGTTTAGGGTCCTCGTGGTCCCAGCTGATGCTCATGGAGCAGACACCAATGAACCAGGCATAGGGGCACCTACAGGGGCGCGAAGTCCGCATATGGCGGGGACACTTTGGGGACCCGAAGTCAGTACTGTATCCCCCCCCTCTAAAGGTCCTGGTGGTCCCTGCTGATGTTCAGAGAGCTGACATAAATGAACCAAGGCAGAGAGGACCATGAAGTCCCCATATGGTGGGGACCCGGGGCACGGATGCATCGGATGCGTCTGGTGCTTCCGGGATCAACTCCCCTATTCTTTCAGTTCCTTTCCCTGTTCTCTGTGCTGCCGTCACTGTCACTTAGCCAGACGCCACCATGGTTTTCTAATAAAGCTGATGCTTTATAGGGATTTGCTTATTAATAATGTCCCTTACGTCTCTACGTCCGATCCCCATAGTCCATGTCGCAGTGTACGGCCAATGCCCTGTCCAGTTGAATTCGTGTATAGTACCGCACAGATTTTATGTTCCATAGGGGAAAAAGCCCTGTCAAAATTGACATGCCCTAAAAGGCACTTCAGTTATAATTTTTTTTAATGAATGCTCCAACAATAAACATCCGTTTCAGCCTTTGTTTACTTTCAACTAGGTGATATAATAAAAAAAATGTATCATACTTCATTTTAGGGGATACATCAATCTAAATTGTCTTTTTTTTCTTACCAGTGTTGCTGAGCAAATACCAAGCTGTAATTACATATCTTGTCTACCTCAGCCGGGTGAAAACACAAGATATTTCTTATTTGCTTTTATTGGAATTTTCATTAACGTTTAGAGTAGATGTTACATAAAGTGCAGTGGAGAGAAAAGGACTGGCATATCCCATCTGAAGGCATCTGCTGTTTGGAGACAACGTCAATACAGCAGCTCTCCTGCTATCAAACATATGGTGTTCTATTACCACTAGCACTCATCACTTAAAAGGGAATGACAATATCTATTCACTTGAGCTCGTTCGGAGCTGATAAGACAGACAGACCACTGAGAAGAACAGCTGGGAAAATTGGGATAGGTTTGATTAGGCATGACAGTGTTTGTTTTGTTCATGGTCCAGGGCCTGTGTAGTTGTTCGTTTTCATAATGGTTAACGTTAGGACTCGGCTAGGGAGAGCTGATCCCAAATCAGTTGCTAACGGTAGTTCCACAATGTGTATTCGTTCAGCAGCTGATCATGAATAATGACACTGAGCCTGCTCTCTCCCGCTCTCTGACCCACACTGTACAGGGTAACACACCTCACATTTGGGAGTTCACTTTTCATTGAACTGATACTGATGCTCGTGAAAAGCTGTGGGATTTCGTCGCTTATTCAAACATCCTTTTTTCTCTAATCTGTGACGGCGGACAGGGCTTCCAACCCGTCTGGGAAATATCAGCGGTGATCATCCCACATTTTTCTGCAATCCATCTCTAGTCCTTCTTATAGAAACACACTAACATACTGTAGTCTATACAGGCACCTTGAGGTCCTATGGTAAACATACTGTAGTCTATACGGGCACCTTGAGGTCCTATGGTAAACATGCTGTAGTCTATATGGGCACCTTGAGGTCCTATGGTAAACATACTGTAGTCTATACGGGCACCTTGAGGTCCTATGGTAAACATACTGTAGTCTATATGGGCACCTTGAGGTCCTATGGTAAACATACTGTAGTCTATATGGGCACCTTGAGGTCCTATGGTAAACATACTGTAGTCTATATGGGCACCTTGAGGTCCTATGGTAAACATACTGTAGTCTATATGGGCACCTTGAGGTCCTATGGTAAACATACTGTAGTCTATATGGGCACCTTGAGGTCCTATGGTAAACATGCTGTAGTCTATACGGGCACCTTGAGGGCCTATGGTAAACATACTGTAGTCTATACGGGCACCTTGAGGTCCTATGGTAAACATGCTGTAGTCTATATGGGCACCTTGAGGTCCTATGGTAAACATACTGTAGTCTATACGGGCACCTTGAGGTCCTATGGTAAACATGCTGTAGTCTATACGGGCACCTTGAGGTCCTATGGTAAACATGCTGTAGTCTATATGGGCACCTTGAGGTCCTATGGTAAACATACTGTAGTCTATACGGGCACCTTGAGGACCTATGGTAAACATACTGTAGTCTATACGGGCCCCTTGAGGACCTATGGTAAACATACTGTAGTCTTTATGGGGCCCTTGAGGTCCTATGGTACACATACTGTAGTCTATATGGGCCCCTTGAGGACCTATGGTAAACATACTGTAGTCTTTATGGGGCCCTTGAGGTCCTATGGTAAACATACTGTAGTCTTTATGGGGCCCTTGAGGACCTATGGTAAACATACTGTAGTCTATACGGGCCCCTTGAGGACCTATGGTAAACATACTGTAGTCTTTATGGGGCCCTTGAGGTCCTATGGTACACATACTGTAGTCTTTATGGGCCCCCTGAGGTCCTATTCTATACTTGTCTGACAAGACACTGACACAGTCTCCACTTTTGTTTAAGATGTTCTTCTAGAAATCCCATGTAACTCTAGTCTACCACGTGACTCTAGTCTACCACGTGACTCTAGTCTACCACGTGACTCTAGTCTACCACGACTCTAGTCTACCACGTGACTCTGTGACTAGTCTACCACGACTCTAGTCTACCACGTGACTGTGACTCTAGTCTACCACGTGACTCTAGTCTATCACGTGACTCTAGTCTACCACGTGACTCTAGTCTATCACGTGACTCTAGTCTACCACGTGACTCTAGTCTACCACGTGACTCTAGTCTACCACGTGACTCTGTGACTAGTCTACCACGACTCTAGTCTACCACGTGACTGTGACTCTAGTCTACCACGTGAATCTAGTCTATCACGTGACTCTAGTCTACCACGTGACTCTAGTCTACCACTTGACTCTAGTCTACCACGTGACTCTAGTCTACCACGTGACTATGTGACTCTAGTCTACCACGTGACTCTAGTCTACCACGTGACTCTGTGACTCTAGTCTATCACGTGACTCTAGTCTACCACGTGACTCTGTGACTCTAGTCTACCACGTGACTCTAGTCTACCACGTGACTCTAGTCTACCACGTGACTCTAGTCTACCACGTGACTCTGTGACTCTAGTCTATCACGTGACTCTAGTCTACCACGTGACTCTGTGACTCTAGTCTACCACGTGACTCTAGTCTACCACGTGACTCTAGTCTACCACGTGACTCTAGTCTACCACGTGATCTGTGACTGTAGTCTACCACTTGACTAGGCTACCATGTGACCATGTCACTCTAGTCTACCATGAACCATACCACTCTCGCCGCTTTAATTAACAAGGGCAAAACTAGAAGGAAGAAACAGTCAACCACTCTAGATAATTAGCCATCCTCCTGTCAAGAATGTTGCTTACATAATCCACAGGCCTAAATGTTACTCACAGGTCATGCGGATCTCTGAGTACACACACATTTAGATCTCAACATGGTACCCAATACCCCCTCAACCACAACTCCCTACATACCTCTGCTATCGTTGTGAGCGCCTTTCCATGTATGTGTCCCAGTGGGGAACACAACTCATGGCTGTGGGCACAGCAGCACATACGTGTTTAGTTGAGCACGGGTAATCTGTGGTATAAGCAGGAAGAACCACCGGACACAGTGGAACACTCTCCTGGGAAGCCTCCTATGTCACTGCATCACTGACTTTGATGACTGACTGGAAGGCACAGCACTCACAGATTGAACTGCTGACCTGAACTAACAACACTTAACTTAAGGAAAGAAGTCAAAGAGCCAATCAATTCTAACTAGGGCCAGGAGTTTTTCCAGGTCAGGTCACACGGTAAGGGAAAACGTGTGCCCTATCATAACAAACAAGCCAACCATACTTTTATGGTTGTAAGCTAGGGCACGTTGCTAGAAGTGGTGGATTCCAGTACTCAACTGATGATGCAAACCTCGATTTATGTAGCATGACATCATATACACTGAGTGTACAAAACATTAGGAATGGCTTCCTATAATTGAGTTTCACTCCCTTTTGCCCTCAGAACAGCCTCAATTCGTCGGGTCATGGACTCTACAAGGTGTCGAAAGCGTTCCACAGGGATGCTGGCCCATGTTGACTCCAATGCTTCCCACAGTTGTGTCAAGTTGGCTGGATGTCCTTTGGGTGGCGGCCCATTCTTGGCACACATGTAAACTGTTGAGCGTGAAAAACCCAGCAATGTTGCAGTTCTTGACACACTCAAACCGGTACGTCTGGCACCTACTACCATACCCCATTCAAAGACACTTAAATATTTTGCCTTGCCCATTCACCCTCTGAATGGCACATACACAATCCATGTCTCAAGGCAAAAAAAATGATCATTTTTTAACCTGTCTCCTCCCCTTCATCTATACTGATTTGTGGATTTAACAAGTTAACAAGTGACATCAATAAGGGATCATAGCTTTTACCTGGATTCACCTGATCAGTGTACTTCATGGAAAGAGCAGCTGTCCTTAATGTCTGTACACTCAGTGTGTGTTGTGTCCACATGGTTGCTGCATGGTAAATGTTCTTATAACCTCTAAAAGTTTGGAGGGGGTTCTACTTTGTCCTTGACTACTATAGTCCATAGAAACACATTGAGTAACACATTCTGAAACTGTAAAACAGAAAGTCAAAAAATACATAACAAGGAATAAGGTTTCAAAGTGTCTGTCCTACAGTATATCTAGAAGATAAGACAGCTCAGGAAATATTGATGTTTTTTTTGACTGTGACAGAGTCTGGGGAGAGGCTCAGTGAGGCAGAGTTAAACCTAGGTTTTATTCCATAATTGACCAACAGAACTGCTTACAAATAACAAAGGCTATCTTAAACTGAGTCTTTCAGCCCCAACCTGTCTGCTGCTGTGTCCAGTCCTGCACTCCCCCCAAATGGGTGCAGCAGCAGCCTAATCAACTGTTGGGGCTGATTGTCCAGCCAATCACACACTTGATTGACTTATTTCCCTCAGCTGGACTCCATTAGCCTCCCAACAGGAAAGGTGCGGCAAGAGGGCTTGTCTCCTCCAGTCCAACTTGGCAACATATTTAACCCCTTTTTTTTGTTGGCACAAAACTCCTTCCATACTTCCATGAATTTTTTAAAACTGGTACCAGCTTACCTTCAGACGAGTCCCAAATATAATCTTTCCATAGAGCGTTCATATTAGTTTGTAGCCCAAACGGTTCGGATGCTACAGATGTTTTCGTGAGAAGACCGAGATTTGAGATGTCTCATGGTCTGACAAACACCGCAGTAACTCGGTCACCTTCCACCGCAGATGCGGAAGGCACACACACACACACACACACACACACACACACACACACACACACACACACACACACACACACACACACACACACACACACACACACCATAGTAAATAAGAAGTGGCAGTGTGTAGCCTCCCCCTTTGCACTCTATGACACAATGTTTCCATCCATCACTGACAGCAGTTCAATCCCCATGTCAAAGCAGCACTGTGCTATCAGAAGTCATGTCACAGTCAGAAAGGCTTGTTGTCTGGTCTGCTGCTCGCTGGAAAGGAATCACAGCCACACAGGGTCAGAGTCCTTTTCAAATCGAATCAAATCAGACCCAGAAAGGCATACATCAAATCTTTGTATGTCCCTCTTGTAAGTCTCTAACAGAATTCTCCAATGCACTCTCTCTCTGTAGCTCAAACAGACTTAACCCACCCACTCTCGGTCTGTCTCTGAATGAAACCTTTTCCCTGTGATGGGCCATGAGCAACGCCTTTGGGGTCAGGCCTTAGTGCTCTTCAGTAATGTGCCTCTGTCTATTTCTCTCTCTCCCTCCCCCCTGGACAATGTTACATAATCTCCCTGTGTGTGTGGAGGAGGACAGATGGTGATGGTGGGAGTAGGGCTGCTGCTGCCCCCTGAGGGTCTCTAATCCAGCGGTGACATACGGAGGAGAATGATCCCCCTCTCCTGTCTTTTGCTCGCTCAATTTTTTTCCTTTCTCTCCAGCATGGCTCCTCTGTCCTTCACTGCACATCCCCTCTTCCCCCCACAGCGACACTGGACTGTGAAATCCCTCCATTTTCTCACTCTTTCCATCTCTTGCAGTTCCATGCCATCCCTCTTCAAACATATTGGAGACCTCCACATCGTCCTCTTTCACCGTCAGACTTATCACATCACTCCATCAATCCCAAATGATGCCTGATGCTAAGAAAAGGAAGGATTTGTGTTCACTTCTGTTTTCTCACTTAGCTTCAGATGACTTCATCATCATTTGGCACCTTTGTACATCCATGAAGGGGTACTCATACAAACACCACATTATAAAAACTAGATCACTCATATGCATGTCACTTTTCATTATAGACTTGCAAAACAGAGTCAAAGCCAGTGAGCCAATTCTAATCCTTTATGGGTCGTAGTAAAAACATTTCCATCTACATCGACTCCTAAGAAACTACCCACAGCCCAAGAACCACTTCAAGCCAATTTGTCTTTTAAATCATCCCCCCTCCATCTTTACGTCTAGCTTCACTGACCAAATTCCATTTGTGTGTATTGATTATTTCATCTAGAGGGAAAGATTGAGAGAGATCTCTACCTCTACAACCACCACTGGGTCTGTGGTTCCTGAGGTAGTTCTGTAATTGCTGAATGATTTATGAGGTGCCTGCTGGTTGGGTATCTATAAAGCAGGAAGAGTGACAGACTGGCAGACTGACGCAGATGTCCCCTCTTCACATCCGCTGTGTGTGGTGTGTGTGTTTGCGCGCACGTGTGTGATGTGCATGTGAGAGTGTGTGCAAGTGTGCCTATGCCATTGTGTCTGTGCCTTTCAGTAGTCATTCAAAGCCTTGCTCCAGGGGATCCATTGTCTAGTCCTTTAACTCCAATCCCCATCCAAACCCATCAACTTCATCTCTGATCCACGTCACAGACCTCACGTTAAAACAAAACCTTCCTCTTCAAGAAACAATTTTTCCATCAGGCACGTTCATGATCTTATTAAAATAGTAAACACCCTCTTATAAAATTATATCTTATTCAGGGGGACGTTTATTGTTTCAGTAAAGTACACTCGCTAATAGCTTAATGGTGCTTATTTAATTCATCCGTTCAGTGGGAGAGGAAGGGAAGGGAAATGGATTGTTACGTAAGAGATTCTCCCCCAGGAGAGAGTGGAGGAGAGGTCTGAGAGATGCTTGTCCCGGGAAACACGCTGCGTTATGATGTTTCCTTGTCCACATTATCAGTGTGTGTGCCCGTATGCCTGTGTGTGTGAGTGAGTGAGTGAGTGAGTGAGTGAGTGAGCGTGCGTGAGACAAAGTGAGAGTGTGTGTACTCCGTCCTGTAGCCTGCTCACTGATACTACCCTGGGAGACACATGCAGGCCCTAATCCTGAGCCTGGGCTGGTAACACGCTGGCGCGCTACACACACACACTACCCCCACCCTGTCACGTTGTTTGTCATCGTTTGGCAATGCCACCCTTTGGATTTCATTGACTTTCAAATATATGTGTTTGACATTGACTGGAATGGAGGCAGTAAATGTATTTATATGAATGTATGAATATACACGTACCATTGTAGTCTCAGCTATGGAGCCAAAGCTGTTGATGAATATGTTGCATGATACATTCACAGGGGGACCTAGATAGAGGAAAATAGCTTTAGGAAATATGATATAGCTTCAAAGTAGGTTAAGACAGGTAGGCATAGAAATACATATACAGGGATTATTCAATGTCTTTGAGAAACATGGCTCTTCACTTAAACCCCTCCATGAATATTTAATACTGTGGTTCCATCAATCCATGCCATGATGACCTTATACATGATATAATAGAATAGATCCTGCATAGCCTTGTAGCCCTGGAGGCATTCATATATCTTAATCTACTTCCCATTCTTGATAAATTATCTGTTTTTTCCCTCAAAACAAAATACATGCCAACCTACAGATGTGGGATCTTAATTTGATCAGCTGTTGCAGGAAAACTTTCCCACAATGCAGGAAATGTAAAAATTGTAGTTATTCAAATGTGTTTTGTCCCTGCCAAGACATTTCCTTTCATTTGAAAGTTTGTTTCTTAAGTCGCTTGTGGTTGTTGTAATTAATTATTTTACAGTCATGTTTTTTTTCTCATCGTATTTTAAATAACTTTCTCCTGTGTCACTTTACTTGGACTAAGAAAAGTCATCAGTCAAAAAGAGGGTGTCTTGTCCTGCTCCTGCATTCATCCCACTCATCAGCATCAGAGCATTGTGGTAGGTGCATGTCCGACATCAATTTGTGCGCAATTACAATGATGTTCAATATTACATTTCAGAAAATGTTATATAGCAAACTATGGTGTAATGGAATGTTTTGCCTTGTGTTGTAGGTTTTGACACTCTTATATAGATGTCCTAACCAGACATAAAATGCAATACATGTCACAACAGGTCTAAATATACAGTATGTGTCATGACAATGTTATGACAAGTTATGTCAGCTGTTATGACATATTATGATATGGTTATGACCATGTGACAACATGTTATGACGCTGGGTGTCAAGCAAAGTGTTACCAAAATGTCAGACTTGATTTTCCCTTAAGAAAAATGTATAAACCCCTAGAAAAATGTCCATGAATTATAATCCACATAATAATTCACATTTCCTGTTGCTGCAGGATTATTTCCCTGCTGTAGCAAACTGGCTCAAATTAAGATCCTACGTCTGTATCATTGACATCTGACAACATAATGTGCTTTTACGACATTAGCAGTCATTTTCATTTCATAATTTCACATTTTTCCATTCAAGATGATTAGCATGTCTTAAGGACAAATTCTCAGGTGCTTTCACTGTTGTATTACTGTACGTGACTAGAAACTCTGACCATGCTTTCTACACTACAATAGAAACAGCAATACACTTGGAGCAACATGTACAGTGATGTCAGTAAGTGGTTAGTGCATGTAAAATAATACATGACAGGTCTGTGACTCTGTCATCGACAATGATGACAAACGGAGAAATAAGGGAGAGTGTGGGTTTTTCACTTTGCTGTGTGTGTGTGTGTGTTTCTCTCTGCCGGTCCAACTGAACGCTCCACTGACCACTCCATCCCATTTCCCCTTCCTGCTCAAATGTGTGGATGGATGTGGCCACATGTGGCAACCACAACTGATAGATCACATACCCTGTGGGATGGTCCTATTTTTCAGCTGAATCCCGCTAACAAACCCTTCTCTGGACCATGGCCTTATCACAAACGTCCTATCATGAACACTTTCTTTACTCATTGTATTGAACATGGCCTACATGATGTCAATCAGGACAGCTCAGAACAGAGTGCGATGGCAAGCTTTCGTGGACGGCCTTCTACTTCTATTTGGGTAGTCACGGCAACTCCAATCTGACTCGTATTCCTGTGTTTGCCAAGATAAAACGTGACAAACAGAAACAGAACGTGTCTTTTACTTCCAGACAGACCATTCTGTTAACTCCCATTCCAATGCCAGGCCTCTGCCATGAGTGACAGGGCCAGGGCTGGAGGCAATCGGTCCCTGGGCCTGGCCAGCAGTATGGTAAACACTAGAACCGATGGGACCTCTTGGCTAAACGGGAGAGTAAACACAGTCTGTTCGGACTCCATTTTAGGAACTGTTCACTTCGGGCTCAGTCAGCAGCTAACAGCCACCTGACGTTGTGATGTTGGATGTTACTTGTAATACGGTACATAATGAAAGGATTTTGGGGGTGATATGGGAACTTTATTGTGGAAAGTATTATTGTGGATATTTATGTAAATACGTCACATCAGTCGATGAACCGAGGATGAACTGACTTGCTCATTGGGTAAAGAGGAAAGTTACATTTAATGTTTGGCCTGAATATAACTTTTAACTGCCAGTTCTACTTTTGGACAGAAACAAACTGTAGGCCTATACTGTACCTTTAAAGTTGGGCCTAATTCTGGCGTCGTAGCCTGAGGTTCTCCCCATGAGTTTGTCCAAGAAGTCGGAGGGTGACGGAGGATGCACTGCTCTCCCCCGAGGACTCTCTGGCTCTTTAGACGCCACCAGACTAAAAGGATGGGGGGAGAGAGAGAGAGAAGAGACACAGAGAAAATGCAGACTTTAGTGAAATGTGCAGCAGAGGTAACCCAGGCCAAGTAATGTACACACTAACACTAATGTCCTCTGACATCATAATGCATATTCAGGACTTCTCGTTTGTGGCTGAAGTAGCTGAGGCTGAAGAAATGTATTTAGATTCACAGAGAGAGAAGGAGAGGGGTAGAGAGAGGGAGGGAGGGAGAGAGAGCGAGAGAGAGAGAAAGAGAGAGACGGAGAGAGAGACAGCAGAAAGAAAGAGAAAGAGATAGTGAGGGACAGATGGAGAGAGAGAGAAAGAGAGTGGCTGACCAGACAGATATAGGAACCATCTAATATTGAATGTGTTTGTTAATTATAGTTCCTCTCGCAGGACTTTCACTGTATCAATACACTAAAAGGCTCCATATGTTGCGGTATCATTCCACAAACCTCAATCTGTTATTAATTTAGATACAACAGCTGAATATAACAGGGGTCTTTCGTGGCACCAATAACACTCCACACTAAATATTTGAACATGGCTGAAATATAAATAGCTGTCGATATGAATTTCTTAAAGGCAAAAAACTGAAAGGTTAAAAATACATTTGATACGGCATCCTAGACATCCCATCCACTAAAAGTCCTTATTCATTATCCAGAGAGAAGCTCAGAGGAGGACACGCTTATTTACCATGCATTGGATTGGGACCCATTGTCTAATGTCGTTCCCTCTATTGCTAAACCCCAATCCCTGAGAGAATGCCTGGGTAACTGATCAAATATGCTTGGTGCTGTAGCGCAGAGCAAACGGCATGCACAACCCTCATCTTGTCTTTTTAGACAGAGTTTTGGCATGGGGATTTGAAAACATACAAAATAATTTATTTTTTAAAAAAAAGACAAGATAGCTTTGCAACAACAACAACAAAAACCTGTTGACAGCGGGAGGACAATCACCAAAACATAAACATTGATTCTACTCTAAGATTCTCTTCCTCCCTAGCACATCACAATGCCAGCACAAAGATCCTCTATCAAGTATTTATTCACAGCTGTCAACCCACGTTGGCAGTAAAAGTCAAATCCTGCTCGAGGGAGAGAGCGAGGGAGTGCGAGACTGCGAGTCATTATGGTATAGCCCCGTTCGCCCAATGACTAATTAAAACATCAAAGCCTGGGATCTTCTTTCTCTTTCTCTCTTCTAAGGAAAATTACAGGTAGTAGAAGAATATAAAGTATTCTTATAAATGAGCTGAGGCCATGTAGGAATGATTAAATGATGTGAGCCGCAATACAGACAGTCTCCGTTTCTTATTTCACCCCCTATTTTGATGTGTTGGTTCGGTAGCTACCAGCAGTACCAGTACATGTATCCTGCTGTGACTCCATCCCCTTTGCTTTAAGCAGACACAGCTCAGTGCATGTATTGCATCTCGCTCCCCCAGTGGATTACATGTTAGACGGGGCTACCGGTGCTCTCTTTAAGCCCTTACACCTAGGACAAGGCAAGCAGTTTTTTCCTGGAGAGCGGTAGAAATCAGTTGTGCTTTAAACCTGGTTCTTGGAGACCCCCAGGGTGTACAGGTTTAGTTCCTGCCTTGTACACAGGCAACCTGATTCTGATCTTTTTTTTCTTCACTAATTGGTCTGTAGACCAATCAAATCAGCTCTGAAAAAGATCTGACGTGATTGGTCAAAAGACCAATTAGTGGATAAAGATCAGAATTGGGCTGCCTGTGTAAACAGACCTTCTCATCTGATACCATTACAGATAATGAAGGTTACAGTGATTCGTTTGAAAATATCAAACATTCATTTTCTAATTGCATGACCACATAACAAAGCTTCCTTACTACTAAGTAGGGTGTAAGTGGTGTGAAATCTTACACTGTCCGACTTCACAGAGACATCTAGATCAACTCTTTTCAGTGTTAGAAACCAGCAGTAGGCATAATGCCATGCTGTCTGCTTGCCATGGACAAAACAAAAACAAGCTGGTTGAAAATGAAAACAATAATTACCAAAGGGGATTTAGGTCAAGAAGAACAACATTTTCCCCCGGGTGAATATACAATATGAAAAGGGGGAACATTTGGAACAAACAAAACGTTGCCAGCCTTAATTAACTCAAAAGAACCACACATACGGAACAGTACGACCTCAATTCTGAAATATAACTTGGGCTCAGTTACCAGTTATAGTGTACATGAGCACTTATATGCCATGAAAAAATATATATATTTGAGCACTAAGTAGGGATAGACATTTACAGCTCTAATAATAAGGCACTGAAAACATTCCCAAAATGCTATTGTTTTCATATTCCACATATTCCAATACTGATATTAATTAAATCGAAGTTTATCAAATCAAACTTTATTTGTCATTGCGACAAATACAATGTGTGTAGACCTTACTTACAAGCCCTTAACCAACAGTGCAGTTCAAGAAAGAGTTAAGAAAATATTTACCGTAAATTCCGGACTATAAGCCGCAACTTTTTTCCCAGCTTTGAACCTCGCGGCTTAAACAATGACGCGGCTAATATATGGATTTTTCCCCGCTTTCAATTTTTTTTTTACAAAAAAACACATTCTGTGACGTGCTCAGTTTTTTGGCGGCATGAAGCTTTCATTAGACCAATGAAATTGCCGAACGGGTTAAGGTCAAACAACTTTTTTGTTTACTGTTTAGATTAAATCGAGCGCTCTCAAACTTCCCATCATTCTGATTACGGTAGTCATTTTGTCGCCCTCATCATGGCAAAGTCACAGAGAAATGCATATGATGCAGCTTTCAAGTTGAAGGCGATTCATCTGGCTGTTGGAAAAGGAAATAGAGCTGCTGCACGGGAGCTTGGTCTTAATGAGTCGATGATAAGACGTTGGAAACAGCAGCGTGAGGAATTGACTCAGTGCAAAAAGACAACTAAAGCTTACTGCAATTTTTTTTTTTTTTACAAGCCGTGTTTCGTTAAAGCTTGTGTAAAGTTCATTTGTTTCAATGTACCGGTAGGCACCTGCGGCTTATAGACATGTGCGGCTTATTTATGTTAAAAATTTTAAAAAAAATTCAATTCAGTGGGTACGGCTTATATTCAGGTGCGCTTAATAGTCCGGAAATTACGGTACCAAATTAACTACAATAAAAAATTATAAAAAGTAACACAATAAAATAACAATAATAAGGCTATATATAAGGGGTACCGGTACCGAGTCAATGTGCGGGTGTACAGGTTAGTCGAGGTAATTTGTACATGTAGGTAGGGGTGAAGTGACTATGCATAGATAATAAACAGCGAGTAGCAGCAGTGTAAAAAACAAATGGGGGGGGGTGTCAATGTAAATAATCCGGTGGCCATTTGGTTAATTGTTCAGCAGACTTGGGTGATTGGAGTCTGACAATTTTTGGGGATTTCCTCTGACACCGCCTAGTATAGAGGTCCTGGATGTCAGGAAGCTTGGCCCCAGTAATGTACTGGGCCATACACACTACCCTCTGTAGCGCCTTGCACTCATATGCAGAGCAGTTACCATACCAGGCGGTGATGCAACCGGTCAGGATGCTCTCGATGGTGCAGCTGTATAACCTTTTGAAGATCTGGGGACCCATGCCAAATCTTTTCAGTCTCCAGAGGGGGAGAAGGTGTTGTCGTGCCCTCTTCACGACTGTCTTGGTGTGTTTGGACCATGATAGTTCGTTGGTGATACGGGGGGACAGGGGGGACTAAGCACACACCCCTGAGGGGCTCCAGTGTTGAGGATCAGCGCAGCAGACGTGTTGTTGCCTACCCTTACCACCTGGGGGCAGCCAGTCAGGAAGTCCAGGATCCAGTTGCAGAGGGAGGTGTTTAGTCCCAGGGTCCTTAGCTTAGTGATGAGCTTTGAGGGTACTATGGTATTGAACGCTGAGCTGTAGTCAATGAACAGCATTCTCACATAGGTGTTCCTTTTGTCCAGGTGGGAAAGGGCAGTGTGGAGTGTGATTGAGATTGCGTCATCTGTGGGTCTGTTAGGGCGGTATGCGAATTGGAGTGGGTCTAGGGTATCCGGGAGGATCCTGTTGATGTGAGCCATGACCAGCCTTTTAAAGCACTTCATAGCTACTGATGTGAGTGCTATGATTTAGGCAGGTTATCTTTGCTTTCTTGGGCACAGAGACAATGGTGGTCTGCTTGAAACATGTAGGTATTACAGACTCGGTCAGGGAGAGGTTGAAAATGTCAGTGAAGACACTTGCCAGTTGGTCTGCACTTGCTTTGAGTACAAGTCCTGGTAATCCGTCTGGCCCTGCGCCTTTGTGAATGTTGACCTGTTTAAAGGTCTTGCTCATATTGGCTACCGAGAGAGTTATCACACAGTAGTCCAGAGCAGCTGGTGCTCTCATGCATGCTTCAGTGTTGCTTGCCTCGAAGCAAGCATAAAAAGGCATTTAGCTCATCTGGTAGGCTCGCGTCACTGGGCAGCTCACGGCTGGGTTTCCCTTTGTAGTCCATAATAGTTTTCAAGCCCTGCCACATCCGACAAGCGTCAGAACCGATGTAGTAGGATTCAATCTTAATCCTGCATTGACACTTTGCTTGTTTCATCACGTACACAGTTTACAGCAGGTATAAATGGTGCAGTGAAAAGCTAACTTGCAAGCTCCCTCAACAGTGCAGTACAAATGTCAATAATGTTAATAATCAAAAGCCAAGTTAAGAAAATAACAAGTAAGTAGAAGATATATACATGCATACAGAGATATAGTTCCTATACATAGTGTATACAGTAGCTTATAGTTATAACAAGACTCCCATCGACCAGCTGTGACATCACTGCTCAGCCTCCGCTAACAACGATAGGTCAAAGGTCACTGTATGCGATTAGGATTAAGCCTTAATTTAGGATTAACCCTGACTTGCCTAGTTAAATAAAGGTTAAATAAAATTACAAATTAAAAAAATTAGAAGAGCCCTGGTGTATGCGTGTGTGGATACCTTCATGTGTCTTTTTGCACACGTGTGTGAGACCTGGTTGTGTGTGTGGGGAGGGGGAGAAAGCAGAAATAAATATTCCAGTATTATAGCATTACTCCATTCCGAGTGTCCAGAGCTGTGCCCTAGCCGAGGCCCGAGAGCCCCCAAACCACTTACCTCAGCAAGGATCGGCTGAGTGACGTATGGATTTATAGTACCTCGTCCACATTCTCTTACTTCCCTCTTTCTGTCAGTTCCAGTTGTACTAATTACATATAGCCTGGCTCCTTGTTTCTAATTATCAAGAGAGCAGAAACAGACTGGCACCCAGGCTAGATTACATAATGTTTATCAAGGAAACTACCGTTGAATGGACAGTTCAGGCAAAATCTATATTTGGGTGGAATAACCCTTACCGTAAGATGTGTCTACAGCCCTATAATGATAGAATCCACAATAATCCATTGTTTACATCTGTCACAGCCAGGATCTAGTATAATTAGCATCGTGAAAATTCATGAATGTAAACAGCGGCACCGATGTTAGCAAAGCTGCACTGCAAGCTGAAACGTAAAAACACTTTAAACTAAGTATGGTAGTTGGTGGAATTTGCAGGGATCTTTCAGACTTCTGAAATAATGGCTGGAATTGTGTCACTCAAAACTGGAACGATTTCCTTATGTTGTCTCACAGGCGCATCTCTTTCTGTTTGCTGTAACATGGACAATAAAGTTGTATTATACTGTATTGTATTCCATTGGGCACTCAGATGTGGCTGATTACCAGCTGTGAATAAACTCACCCGTGGCTTGATGGAGCATTGGAATATTCTGGAATTCTCGCGGTGAAGAAAACATGAACAGATCCTTCGCCAGTGGCAGACGCCAACAATGGATTATTGTGGATTCTCTCACTATGGGCCTTCAGACACATCTTAATAAGGTAAGGGTAATTGCCCCCAAATATAGATTTCGCCTGAATTATCCCTTTAACCTCCAGCTATGAGATTTCCCTACGTTTGATCCCAATCCAATATCTTTATTCCAGCCCCATCTCAAACCAGCCCCACAACGAGCCATTGTAAGTCCAACTTGTCACAACTTGATTTAGTGCTTGAGTTAGTGGCTGCAGGGGGAAAGCTGAAAGACTTTGAAAGACTCTTGAAGGAAGACAGCGACATGATATCTGCCAGAACCTACACAGAAAGACTTAACGATAGTACACAAGAAAAATTGTCCTGGAGGGTACAAACTAACATCAATTAAATTGAACATATAAACATTGAGGTCACTCCCTACTGTACAACCCCAGTTCAGCACTACATGGTGAATCTCCTCCTGGTTTGACAGCTCTCTGAATAACCTAGTGATAGGAGACTGTCTTTATGCTGAATACAGGAGAAATTCCTAAATACTTTCACATTACTCAGCACCAGTGTTACCTATGAGGATATGGGGAATTTGCATTTTTATCCCTTGTGGCAGAAGATACTGAGGGAAAATGTATACTGAGTAATGCTGAGAGAGCTACAATATGTCTGACATGGGGGTTTGGGCTAGACGCATCTGACCACCCTGATGATGGTGATAGAGAGACTACTGACAAGGCCTCCTGAGGCAGCAAGTAACCTCCATGACTGGGGTCTCACTCGTGGAGCTCCATGACAGTGACAGACAGGGTCTTTTGAGGAGCTCTGTGTCAGGGACCCGGGGTCCCTCACGGGGCACCATGACAAGGCTCAAGCCTCTCCTCAGGGTCCCATAGTGCCCTCGTCTCACCCAAAGAAAAGCTCTGCTGTGATTCATAATCCTCCAGGGAGATGGTTGTCAGGCCAGTGTCCCTCTATCTTTCCATCCATCCATCCATCCTTCCACGGTGTAGTCTAGAGCCAACGTTTCAGTCCATCCGCCATCTCCCAAACAAACAAGGAGCACCCTGGGGGAAAAAAAAAACTTCCAGCAGAAGGCAGACGAGGCGAGCCATAGAGATAGGAGGGACAGTCGTCATGGCAACCCTGTCCTGGCCGCTGGAGCGTCCAGCTGCAGCCGCGGTGGTCGACGGAGCGGAGTGGTAGGTCGCCGGTGTCGGCTATGTTTTTGTGAACCAAACCAACCTGTTGAACAGACCGAGTACGAGAACTGTTTAAAACACAGCAATCCTCATGGGATTCCCCTCAGTTTGGTAGAGAAAATGTCTCATAATATAGAACAGTCAAGAATGGATAAAGAACAGCCCCAGTTTGGTTATTGAACAGTCACAGATTGGATAGAGAACAGTCACAGATTGGATATAGAACAGTCACAGATTGGATATAGAACAGTTGCAGAATGGATAGAGAACAGTCACAGATTGGATAGAGAACAGTCACAGATTGGATAGAGAACAGTCACAGATTGGATATAGAACAGTAGCAGAATGGATAGAGAACAGTCACAGATTGGATAGAGAACAGTCACAGATTGGATAGAGAACAGTCACAGATTGGATATAGAACAGTAGCAGAATGGATAGAGAACAGTCACAGATTGGATAGAGAACAGTCACAGATTGGATAGAGAACAGTCACAGATTGGATATAGAACAGTAGCAGAATGGATAGAGAACAGTCACAGATTGGATAGAGAACAGTCACAGATTGGATAGAGAACAGTCACAGATTGGATATAGAACAGTAGCAGAATGGATAGAGAACAGTCACAGATCGGATAGAGAACAGTCACAGATTGGATATAGAACAGTAGCAGAATGGATAGAGAACAGTCACAGATTGGATAGAGAACAGTCACAGATTCGATATAGAACAGTCACAGATTCGATATAGAACAGTAGCAGAATGGATAGAGAACAGTCACAGATTGGATAGAGAACAGTCACAGATTCGATATAGAACAGTCACAGATTGGATATAGAACAGTAGCAGAATGGATAGAGAACAGTCACAGATTAGATAGAGAACAGTCACAGATTGGATATAGAACAGTAGCAGAATGGATATAGAACAGTAGCAGAATGGATAGAGAACAGTCACAGATTGGATATAGAACAGTCACAGATTGGATATAGAACAGTAGCAGAATGGATAGAGAACAGTCACAGATTGGATAGAGAACAGTCACAGATTGGATATAGAACAGTAGCAGAATGGACTTAAATGAACTCTTCTGGCTCAAAGGCGCTCCATAATTGGAAATAATATTCAGTTCAAAGTCCTTGTTTATCTGAAGCTTGCGGTCTACTATACATCAGCGGAAGCATAGTAGACAAGCAAAAAAAATACACAGGCCAATATTCTCATGGACACACATTTTGGTCTCTCTCTCCCTCCCCCCGGGGTGTCAAGGTTACATCCAGACGCTATGGCTCCCTAACGGGGATAAAAGAGTGTGTCACACTGATAGAGCGAGAGGGAGGCATATAGAGGAGGCACAGGATGGGAGATTGAGAGTGCTTCCCTGCCTTTCCTCCCCTCTTCCTTCCTTCTCTC